>NW_014541805.1:324934-327648 GCF_000741045.1 Vigna radiata var. radiata
GTTTCTCTCCTGAGTAATTGATATTCCACCCGTCTTTCTCTTTTCTGATAATAGTCTTGTCGACGTCAACCGAGTCATTTGCCGAAACTCTCACGCAGAACTGACAAACACAATAACTCTTCCCTTCTTCGTAAGTGGCCATTTAACGTTTTTAATCGATTAATATTAATGTTAATTGATTAAAATGAGTACAACGACTAGTTTTCAAAAACCAGAAAACTCCAACGGCTAGTTTTAATCGATTATTCTTAGGATTAACTGATTGGCTAATCGATTAAAATAGGTAATAATCGATTATTTCCATACCAGTTGAGTTTTCAGCACCTGCAACGTTTTAATCAATTATAACGTGGTATAATCGATTAAAACCGTGCTTTTTTATTCTGAATAGCAAATATAAAGTATGAGAGTACATGAATCAAATCCTACTACAAATCTAAGTTCTAAACCTTAAACTATAATCATTACAAAAGCTTTTTATAACAAAAACAAGTCTTCAAAGGATCTTCATGAATCTTGATAAATCTTAACTTGATTTGGGCATCATCAAAACTTCATCTGCATCATTTTGCTAACATCTTCTTCATCTGAACGTGATACGCCTTTCCTCCAACTTGAGGCACGTCGTTGTGCCTTCCACCTTTTCCATTTGGATTTTGCTTGTAGATCATCAACCAAAGGTACTTTTGTCAAGGCAATCTAACCCATTCTCTCAACCTTTCAATGTTTTCTGCAGTGATAAAATGGCTTGAATGGATTGTCTTGCAAATTCCTTTGCGGCAGCGAGACAAATGAGAGGAGGCAGTTTGGCTTTTAGGTTTTTGTGGGTTGTGTTTTTTATATTGAGTGGAGGAGAGCGACGATATTGGAAGGGGTTGAAGGAGATGAAACTGGGTTTTAGGTGAGAGTTATGGATGAATGTTTTACATTGTTTGGAGTTTTAAATGTAAGTGAACCAAGCTTGCAAAGATCAAGGCGAGGCCAAGTGACTTCAAAACAATAAACCCTGTCAGGCCATGATAATGTATAAAGGATTGCAACCGCATATTGGGCCACCCTTGTTGTGCAAGAACAGATGAATCATGTGTTTCAATCATTGAATGTATGATTGATTGCGGATGAATGACAATCTCAATATTATCGTAGTCAGCTCCAAATAGGCAATGCGCTTCAGTTATTTCTAAACCCTTGTTAAAGAGGGTAGAGTCCACATTTATCTTTTTCCATATATTCCAGTTGGGATATTATAAAGCATCAGCTACTTTAATGACATCAACAGCTGCTGCACTTGCAGCACATCCATCAACAGCTACTGCACTTGCAGCATCTGATTCAACAGGTGCTGCAGTTGTTTCTTCTTCATGTGCAGCTGTTTCACCAAAAGCTGCTTCATCAGCAACTCCTTCATCAACAGGTGTTGCAGTTGTTTCTTGTTCATGTCCAGTTGTTTCACCAAAAGCTGCTTTATCAGCAACTCCTTCATCAACACCTGCTCCGTCTGCAACTGTATCATCAACACCTGCTTCTTCGAGACCTCCTTCATTCCCCTCACCCACAACATCAACACCAGCTTCGTCAACGGAAATATTTTGGTCAAACCTTCCTCTCTTTCTTCGTTCACTTAACGCCTTCCTTATAGCAACAATTTCATCTTTAAGACTTNTTATTTTCTGGTTGTTTTTTCTAACTTTTTCCAATCGTCCAGCACGTGGAGGTTGACAACTATTTTCACCTTTTTCAGGTTCTTCTGCAGTCCTCGCCAACGCATCCATATTGAATGCCCTACGGATGATGGGATCCTGTCGTTCAACGGATCGAATGTACCACTCAAAGTGTACCTATGACAATCATAATTAATTACCTCAATCAAATAAGAAAAATTAAATAATCTTTTTACTTCAAATACTTACTCACCTCCTCTTGCCTAAACAAAAGATCTATTTCTTCGGTCCCATAACTTAAGGAACGAAATCGCATCAGTCGCGGAAATACCCTGCAAGATGGGTGAGAATGCAAACCTAGGCGTTCGTACACCCATAGCTAAAATGAAAGCAACCAAAGTTGTCAAAGATCTTCTTCCAATTATTTCCCTTTAATGAATCACATTAAACAACAAACAATAACACTGAATCATACCTGTAACACAACAGCACTGCCACTAATGCTTACAGAATCGGCAATCTTTCTAGTCAGTAATTTCTTATTACATCTGTTGAGGCTATGTACGAGATACGTATGTATAACACCACTCCAATCATAATTACACAAACTATCTAAATCATCTAGCACTACACAAGGCATGTTAGAAACATGCCTTGAGTTCCTAGCGAAAAAAAAAATGAACAAAACAAACTAAAATATACAATCGACAGACGACATCTACATCTAGGTCATCATCACCAACAATGTTATCAAACATGTTGACCAACTCTTTTGCTTTCGTTTCACTGGAATTTAACAGTTCACCAACTTTTCCGACAATTGATTCATCGAAGGAGATCTCCAAACCCCTTACTCCCAATCCTAAAGTCATAACCACGTCAACCACATCGAAAGAAACCAATTGTTGCCTAACTCTGAATGATTGATGCTGGGGAACCCAACGACGTACCAATTGTTTCAACAGTTTCAGGTTCAGCTGTATAGGCTCTACAATTCCTAAGCAACACTTAAAAGGAGTTTCGCGTATGCGGCTCACATGCCTTGACTTTAGT
>NW_014541805.1:328298-491037 GCF_000741045.1 Vigna radiata var. radiata
ACTTTTAGTACAAAATCCTGCATTCATTCCATGGTAATCGCTTGTAAGCGATTACACATGGTCATAGGGCAAATTTCTACTCTTCCTCACACAAAATCCACATTTTTCCTTCGTAATCGCTTACAACCTTCCTGTAAGCGATTAAACACGGTCATAAAAATCCATACCAACAAAACCGAGACCTTCAAACCATGGAAACATCCCTCGTACAACAACAATATTCATAACACAACATTCATAAACACAATCATATGTCATCCACCCTGCACTACGACTACGACACTATCAAACAATCATCAATCATAACATTATTTCAACATGAACTGTATGACCTAGCCTTTGCATGTCAACAACTTCCATCGAAAAAAACTTCTAACACATGGAAGGGGAAAAAAAAACGATACCTTTCGATCAATGACTACAGAGCTGGACTATGACCCAAAAAAACCTAACCTTTGCATAAGAGATGACAATGCTCGCCCCTTTAACACTTCCTCCAAACCCTTCACTGCCGGAACGATTGGAAAACGTAAAACCCTAAACTTGAATACAAAGAGTGATGGTTTCGTGAAGGTTTCCTGAACACGGCAACTATTCAGATTGCAATGAAACAGAGAGTGTGGTTGGTTTCGTGGAGAGAGTGGTTTCGTGGAGAGAGTTACGTTTATCGTGGAGAGAAAGGGTTTCCTAGGCGCGAATCAATTAATTTCGACCATATCCTTTTCCGCAAATGCCCTTCGCTTCAGCAATTCTCTTTTTTTAAAATACATTTCAAAGAGCCAATCACACGTTGCCATCTGTGGTTGTCAAAAACGTTGTCAAATGGGGTTGTCAAAGTAACATTTTCCGTTAGAATAATGCGCCTAAGTGCACCCTCTAGTAACCCCTGGATACACTCTCGCAATCAACGTCTCTTTGTTGGTCAAAGTTATGTCCTTCCCTGCTTCTATCAAAACAACTTTCGGCTTCAGTCCTAAACACCCTATATTCCTGTGACTACACTGACTGCATTTGGGTGACGAGCAACCTCAACGATTCCTTGCTCTCTAGGGATGATCTTAGGTTTCTGTTCAACATCATTCAAAGCCTCTTCAAGTTCAACAATTAGCGACTCGTTTCTAAAAGCAACAAGTTGAGGCTTAAATGTTTTAATCTGGTCTACAAGAAGAGTAACGTTTGAACCAGTTGCAAGTGCCATAACTTTAAACTTGTCTAGATTCTCTGCCACAATATCTAGAGTCTGAGTTCCCATAGGACCAGTAGATCCCACAATAGAAATGGGTTTTGGTCCCTCCCAAGTCTTGCCAACCTGTTTTGGATAAGCTCGTCCCGGCCAGGCTGGTGGTGGCGGTGGTAATGCCTGCAGTGAGCAATTAACACGCCTTCCACTGTCTTTTCTTTTAAAAGAAAAATCACCTTTGCAGCTCGAAAAAATTGTCCTTGTTTTCCCTTCTCCTTACGGTCTCTTGCTCCTCTTCCTCCAAAAAATATGCGATTGCAATCCTCTATACATTTTCATGGCCTGACAGGGTTTATTGTTTTGAAGTCACTTGGCCTCGCCTTGATCTTTGCAAGCTTGGTTCACTTACATTTAAAACTCCAAACAATGTAAAACAAACATCCGTAACTCTCACCTAAAACCCAGTTTCAGCTCCTTCAACCCCTTCCAATATTGTCGCTCTCCTCTACTCGATATCCAAAACACAACCCACAAAAACCTAAAAGCCAAACTGCCTCCTCTCATTTGTCTCGTTGACGCAAAAGAATTTGCAAGACAGTCCCTTCAAGCCATTTTATCACTGTAGAAAACATTGAAAGGTTGGGAGAATGGGTTAGATTGCCTTGACAAAATGAAAAATATAAATAAATAGTTTAAATATAAATTAAGGTTAACAAATTGTAAATATAAATTTTAAACATTATGAAAATGTCAGAGACTGAAAAAAAATGATTAATCTAATATTGGTGGTAGCAATTTAGATTACCATTTTCATTGATTAATCCAATTTGCTTGTAAAGACGGGAAAAGAAGGTTGATTTGGAAAGTGGTGTTAAAGTTTCCGCGTTCTCCTTTTTCGCTGCTTGAAATTAAAAATTTAACAAGAGAACAGTTTGGCACTGTGTTAGAATCATCTAAAAAAGACATAACAATGGCGTATTACGCAATTACCATTTCCAGAACTTTTGTGGAAGAATTCGTAGTGAATAATCAAATCTTATTTCTGAAACCCAAAGACAGAATATATTTCTGATGACCTATTCTCCATATAAATGTAGCTAGCGTGGTATGGTCTATTTCCACCATTATATTTTATCACAATTATGTTAGTTGAATATGTTATTAACTTAAGGTTGAAACTTAATTTTAATTTATTGATTTTTGGAGGAGAATTGTGAAGTTTTTTAATGTTGTTTTTCTACCTAATTTACCAAACGAATTAAAATTCACACAAAAAGGTTAAAGTTGAACACAAAATTCCGATTTTTTGAATTTTGTCCAATGAAATAGTGGTAATGTGAATCCTGAATTTCGTTCTGCAAAAATCGCACAGCAATTTAATTTAATTTTGTCTGAAAAATCGTAAAAAAATTAATTTAATCATTTGGTATTATGTTTTGAAGATAATTTAATGTCTTTAGTAGACAATAAATATGTTTAAGTCATATTAATAGGTGTAAAATGTTTTAAATGCATAACTTAAGCAACATTTAATTAAAAATGTTATATTTATTTATTTTAAAAATTAAATATGAAACCGTAATAAAATTTATCGAACGAAAATTATATCTAATTCTTAATTATTATACGTTACTATAGACAAAGATCTTATGCATTCAACCACTTTATTGAAAGAGGCTATGAGTCCAGGATTATTCAAGGCATACGCGAAGCATGTGTGTCGCTATTGCCCAATGTCCAAGCTGCCCAAATCCATCATTATAATCGGGACATTTAATATTTATAATTTCTAATAAGATAATTTAATATATAAATATTAATTATTTTATTAAAGATATTAATAAATTAAAATTCAATATATATAAATTAGCGGTGATTATTTTTGCTGAATCAATGAGCCAACACTGTATTTCTATATACCGAATTAATAATTTTTTAATTGTGAAGATTTTATTTTCTTAGATAGAAATCTTTTATTTTTATGATTGTCATAAATATATATATATATATATATATATATATATATATATATATATATATATATATATATATATATATATATATATCAATATTTGACTTAAATAGGTTACAGTTTTTAATACATGGTTTATTTTTATCTTAAAAGTACCTAATTGTTTTCTTTTTCAGAGCTAACTATTTTTATGTTAATTAAATTAAATTAAAATATGTATGATATAATTTAAAATAATCAATAATGATAATACATGTTATCATATAATAATGAAAAACCTATAATATAATATCAGTAAAAAAATGTAAGTAATATTTTTCTGAAAACTGAAACTAATATTTTATAATTTATTAGATATTTAATTTAAAATGAATGATGAAATACTAAAAAGAAAAAGAAGACAGCTAAACATGATTTAATATGTAATACTTGACTAAAACTGAGTTAACAGAAAGAAATGAAATGAAAATAAAAATAAATAAAGAGAGAGAATAGTTGGTATGAAAATTAAAATGAGTTAGCATCTGTCATTAGTATGGTAAAGAAGCATACCAATTCTTTGCTGAAGAAAAAATTAAATCAGAATTGCGAAATGAACTACTGTTCTTATTTTTAATTTTAGAATATTTTTAAATGATTTTTCAATATGAAGTTTTTATCATTAGGATTAGAATCCTAACCTCTTGGTTAACATATACCACCATTACAATTTTTATTATCCAATGTTAACTATTAAAATAAAGTAAGCAATTATGCTGTACAAAAACATGTATTCTTCACTAGAAGCATTTACTCAAGTTTTTTTTTTTTTTCTGAACCTGCAAAAACAAAAATTATATTAACACAAAAGATAAATGAAAATCACATTAGTTGTGGCTTTAGATGAAAATGCAGGTGCAAGATAATATTCAATAATGAGAAAATTCAATTAAAAAATATGAACTTTTTAATATTTAATAGAATGATTTTTTTAATAAAAATATATAAATTTACAATAAACTTAAAATTTATTTAAGGAAGTATTTATTGTAAATTATGTTGAGCATAAAGTACAGTACTCTTACAATGTTCTTGGTAATCCAACTGAAGGAGCCCTACTAACCTTTTCAAGTTCATACAAAGCATCCCACAATTTGTGATGCTTATAATCCCTAATGACAAATGCAGGTTTTGCTTCCATCAAAAGATTTAATGGTGTGTAAATAAATAAAATAATATTTTCATATATTCTAAATAACTTATTATCTATAAATTAGTCAACACAAATTCATTGTCTTCCCCCTCTCTCTCCATCTAAATAATAATTTCATTTATACCGTTTCTAATTTGGTAATATTGTGATCTACCATTAGTACAATTTCTAGAAAAACATAATTGTGACAACAGAATTTTGTTATTATTTTATTCTATTGCATCTGTATTATTATTTTTATTATCATTTATTTTTGTAACAAAAACAATTAGTTCACTTTGAATAATATTAACAAAATTTTATATTACAAAGTTAAATAATAAAAAAAAAAGTGAAAATTAAATTAGAATTAATTCATTCAAACATATAATTTATAAGAGAATATGGTTGAGTAGTAAATAGTTTGCTCTAACCATGTTAAATTAAGGATAATACTGTTATTACATATTCAAATTTTAATGATTGATGTATTTTTCATCTAATATAACATGTTTCGATGCAATTAATATAAAAAGAGAAAGGCATATATAAATTTAAATATGTTTTTTATCAGATAAATCATTGAATTTTATTTTCATCCTTAGTAATTCTTTTTAACCTTTTCGTTCTTTGAAATAAATTCTGATGCTAAAAAAAATACTTTAAATAACGTCATTGATATGAACAGCACCACAAATTTATTTCACTTAAAAAAATCTCAAATTAAAATTGGATATGTGTCAAATATACACGAATTGGTGGTGGATTCAAACTTAAAGATGTTGAACACCAGAAATTTGCTACTTTAACTTTGCAACCACATTCAGCTATTGCTGTTACCTTTATTTGCTAAACTTAAATATAAATAATTTAATAACTTGGAATTTTTTTGAAACATAAAATAAAACCTTAGTCTCTCATCTATTTCCATTTTCAAATTGGTATAAGAAATTTTAAAGGTATTGTATATATCAGGATAAAATATGTTTTCACAAATTTTTCCTATCAAAACTTATTTCAGTTAGTTATATAATTAATATTATGTGATCCTTATAAGGTTTTTTGCCAAATTCAATTCAGTAATAAACTTGTGGAGACAAGGTTATATAACACCATGTATTTTTTTTCTTAAAACACTCCACTTCACATCCACCATCCCCTCAATGCCCTTTCGATATGTCTTCTCATTTATGGAATGAGCCATTATGAGATGACAATGGACCATATTTAAGTCTCTATTTATAGCATTAGGTTCTATAAAAAGAAACAGCAAATTCATCAAGCCTTAGACTTTTGGTTTGATAAAATAGCGTGGTATCACTCATAAACAATTCAGCAGCAGTGTTTCTTTCTTATATAGGATATATATCCAATGGACACAAAGGGATGTGCAAAGCTATTCTAGACCCTCCATCAGCCCACTTAATCACACTTTATTGTTAAAAAGTAATGGAGTTTTTACATCCAAATCTTATGCTTTCTTCTGCAATTACAAACTTTTTGTATATCATTATTTAGTCTTAGTCTCTTGATATTTTTTTTTCGTTATTAAGTTTCTTTTTTTAATTTATAAATTTTGGTTCTTATTTGTTACTTTTATTCTCTGTTTGAAATGTTACCTTTTTTTTATAATAAAAATATTTATAAATTGAATTGATTAGTTTTTTTCCTTCTGGTATTTTCAAAATTTTAAAAAAAGAATTTTAAAAGAGTATCTTTCTTCCAACCCTAATTAATTTGCATTTTGCAAGTGATTATGACTTTTATGGATAGGATATGTTATTCCTTCATTAAGAATTCTTTGCTATTAATGTTATAATTGTTATTTGATCCAGACATGCTCTTAGGCTTTTGTCTGCATTTTCCTGTGTGCTGTTTTAATGGGGTATTCTTACTCTTAACAACGGGTATTTGTTTAGGAAATTGTTGTAAAAATCAACAAATCTGAAATTATTGAAGTCATTCCGGTAACATGCTTCCCAACTTTTGAGCATTATAATATCAAATACTTTTTAAAATCATTTTTAACTAATTAACATTTAAATGGTTGTAAATCTTATTTTACTCAGGATTGCCAATTAAAACAACAAATTTCGTTCAAGATAAGAAAAATATCTCAAATTCCCCCTCTTCATACCCAATCCCATTTCTGATAAATCTTTCAAAATTTATCATAATTTTATTATTTTTATATTTCAATAAAGTTTTAATATAGAAAATGGTAATTTCAGGGTTTGGAAAAAGAATGACAGAATGATGATAATTGGTTAGTTTTAAAATAGAGGGAAGGGAACAATTGATTCTGATATATACTATGCGAATTGGAACAACTTTTCTTTTCTTAGCACTTGCTACATACAGTTTGTATTCAGAAAAGAATTAAGAATTTGATCCAAATGATAGCAATAATTTGTTTGATTGTAATGTTCTTTCAATAATTATATTATTAGGATTTTACATTGAGTAAATAAGATGAATGGATAATACTAGTGTTTTACTTTCAATCCTATTTTAAAACATTATTTACCAAATAGGATAAAAAGCATGATTGAAGGACGTTCATACAATTTTAGAAAATACCAATTCAGCCACTTGATATATGCTTTTCATGGTTTCCTCATCAGGATCGAGGGTTTGATCAATAGCCTTCGGATGCTCTCCTTGTTAATCAGCATCCTAAGGAACCAGGATACCAGGTGAGACCTTTCTTCGGAGAGAGTATTGTCTAATACCCTTCTACCTGTGATCAGTTCCATCAAAATTACTCCAAAATGCTGAGGCTAGACCCTGGAAGCAACCTTTGGGAATGGAAGTGAATTTGTTGCCTCCGAGGAACACAGTTTCCAGCATGGAGAGGTTGGGAAGGGTCGGTGGTGCACCTGGAAATGAACGCGGCATCGTCGGCAATAGCCATACACATGCTTCCGGTGGTGGAATTCACCTTGTAAGGCAAACTCTCAAAGTAGCCGTGGGTGAGGTGGCCGTCGGAGGGGAGATCCAAAGAACCGGAGTAGGGTTGGACGTTGACGCCCCATCGGGAGGGATCGAGATGGAAGGCCTCGAGAGCGCGGGAACGGCACAGGTTCTCAATCTGGTCGATGAACTCGTTGCCACCGTAGTAGCGGTTGCCGGGCATACCCTTACTTGTTTCCCCAGCGAAGGAAGTGAAGTTCTCCGACGCTATGAGCTCTATTCCACGACACTGGCGACGCTTCGTCTCCCTTTAAATAAGGAAAAGCCAGTATGAGTTTTGTGCTCTTCAATTAAAGGGAAAGATAAACTTTCACCTACCTACTGATACAACGCGTTATCTCTAATTATGGTTATACAAGTTAACCAGTTTGTGTTTGAACTTTAGTGAAATATAATAAGATTAAACCTCTTTTCAATTCAATATCAGACCTCTTTCACTAAAACTTTAATGTTAATTATAAAAGCTAAAAATAGTTGTAGGAATTGATTCTAAGCTAATCCATGGATGGATCTATGGATGGAAAGCTACAGGACTAATGTAGAAAGTAGTAATTTCTGTCCTACCTAACAGTAAAACATCACTCTCTTCAGACTATAATTGAAAGTTACGTGCAGAGGGTGTACTTGTTGTAGATGGTAACGTAGGAGACTAGAAGTAGAATTTGAATGGAATGCCCCTGAAATATATGTTTTATGCAGTTGATTTTGCCAGCTATATGACATTATCCCTTTAGTAGAGACTACGTAACAGAAATTATTGCTTTTCTTTTTCTTTTTCTTCTCTCTATTTTTCTACCTGCTATCTTCTGATATATATATAGAAAATACTCGCTGTCTTCTTTGCAAAACAAAATAAATTAGGTTCAATGTAGAACTTTATTCGTTAAAATATTAAATATACTAACAATGATAGACCGACACATTTATACTCATTTGAGATGATTTTATGATTTTTATAATAATAGAATGAAAAAAATATGTAAAATAAGTGTAATAGTGTGTCAAATATTATTATTTTATGTTGAACTTTATTTTATGATTATTGTTCATTAAATAATGATTGAGGAAAAAAATTATTACTTTTTAAATATTAAATATGTTTTTAATCCATAAAATAAATATAAATTATAATATTATTACAAAACACACAACTAAACTTTGATGTATATTTTATTATTACAAATCTACTTTGGCAAAAACTATATATTTTCACATTTTATTGAAAAAAGTTAGAGTGGTTTTCTAAAAAATTAGCGTTTTCACTCATTTAAATAAGTGATTTTTTTTTCATATTTATTTTTATCAAACAAAGGGTATATATTTTTATTATTCTATATATGTACACTGACATACATAACAAAGTTAAAAAGTAATTATTCATAAAATAAAACACATACATAACAAAGATTTGATGAGTCTCTTAATTTTTTTTCTCAACATTCAAAAAATTATTTATGATCATACACATAATAATAAAAGTTCGTAAGTTAATTAACTTCATTTCTAATTTTTTACACCACCAATAGCCATTATAGTAGTATTTTTATGCAAAATTCTAAAATTCAATTTATATATATTTTTATTATTTTCAACAAACAGAAAATACAAAACTTAATTTAGAATATTACAAAACCAAACCAAATTGCTTATTTTCCCTCTCTCAAATCAATTAAAATTTATTCTCCGCATTTTTAATTAATTATTTTAATTTACTTTTCCCTAAAATTAAATCTATTTGTTCTTATTTCTTCGTATTCTTTTTCAATTTTCTCTCTCTTTAGTTACGTAAAAGAACTCAAAATTCCACCTAGAATTTGGATAACTGAAAATCAAATTCAATTTTGAAGCTTCAAATCAGATGGGGAATTCCGTTATTGAGAGTAATGCAGTGTACATTAAGTTAGTAATTATATTGTAACTGAATTCCGTTATTGAGAGTAATGCAGTGTACATTAAGTTAGTAATTATATTGTAACTGATATAATATACAAATGTAAAAATAAATAAATAAAAATTAACTTATATTTTTAGTCACTTATATTGTTTTAATTTTGCAATTTAAGTATTATTTCAGTCTAAATTATTTAACAATTAAACTAAATTATAACATCTATTAGAACAGATAATAAAATTTTAAAATAACATTATGTTTAGTAACCAAATCAGTAATTCTTTTAAGGTTTAAAAGATTTATTTTATTTTTGAATTTCTTTGTCAAAACCGTAAATTTAAACAAAAAAGAATTTTCTGCATGCTCCAATAAAATAAACATAATATTCTAATATAAATCATTTTTAATTACTATCTTTTTTAATATTTTATTTTTAGAAGTACCTATTATTCGTTACCTAAAATTGTAACTGATGATAACTTAAAACAACTGTTTTTTGAATTATAGTAATATAACTAAATCATTTCAAGTAAGTTTTTTATATTCAAGTCGAAAAAGTATGTTTAAAATAAGGTGTGAAAAAAAAAATCTTTTCTTTTCGTTTTTATTATAACATATTAATTAATATTTGTTATCAAAGTTGACTATAAAATATGTAACTTATCAAGTAAAAATACCGATATTACACATCTCAGTATATATTATACTCAGCATGATCCGAAGGTTTTTTGAGCAAAACAAGTTACACTCAAATTTCTGTTTCTGTATCAGACTCTAACATTCTCAATATAGTGCAATATAAAAAATTCACACTTGACCGATTTGAATAAAAAAAATAATATAATTTCATGTACACATCATAAATCCATATATACTCTCAATAATATATAGTGCTCACTAACCAAACATCTTATAACACAATTTTAATACATTTTCATAATACAAAATTATCCAACCAAGCTCAAACCGAAAAAAAAAAAACTAACTAATACTTTATCTCCCTTAACCAATACCAAAAATATAAAAATTGAAGTGAAGTACTTAATCCACTATTACTGGTGAAAACACCGAAAACAGATATCATTTACGTGTAACTAAACTTCACATTTTATTTTACATTCAAACTAAAGTAAAATTTTTACATAATAATGACACAAGTGAATACTCAATAACATTACAATGTTGTGTTAAGAGAAAGAGAAACAATTATAGTAGGGCCAGTGAGAAGAATTTCAGGTTTGGATATGAGAATATGTTGGAAAAGCATATGACAGTATGTGAATGTCAATGTTGTTGGAGAATGCTTACCGGTAAGCTACAACTGATAGTCAGAAGAACTCTTTCTACTTAATATCAACCCAAACATCACCGTCCTATTGTCACTTGGCTCACCTAATTTTCACCTTCAACAATTCATTCCAGTTTTTGTTGTCAACATAAATTTGGAAGAAAGATATTCTTTTAGAATTCTTATTTTAAAATTTTGAAAATATCATACGGAAAAAAACTAATCAATTCAATTTATTATAATAAAAATATTTTAATTATAAAAAAAAAGGTTACATTTCAAACAGAGAATAAAACTAAAAAATAAGGACCAAAATTGATAAATTAAAAAAAGAAACTTAATTAACGAAAAAGAATATCAAGATACTAAAACTAAACAATGTCCATACTAGATATACAAAAAATATTACACCTAACACATAATTTTTAAAAAATAAACCTAATATATAATATTAAAATATGGTGTAGTTTTATAATTAACATGATTTTTTATTAATATGAATTGAATAACGACACTGCAACATTGTATGGTATGTCAAATTGAATTGATTTTTACTGCTGTATATTTTATTAGAAAAAAAGAAGTAAATACAATCTCGTTCATTATAAAATAGTAAACTAACAAAATATAATACTTCCGTACCTAATTTAGCATATGTTGATTAATAAAATTAATAGAAGAAATTTAAGATATAAGGTTTTCTCACAATTAATATTGTAAAAGAATATAAAAAAAAAGGCCAAAACGATAAATCTGAAAAAAAAAAGGATTGAAGAAGAAAAAAATATATTAAAAATTGGATCTATGAGATTTTAAGATGTAAAATGTAGTTTTCTGGAATTAAATAATTTATGATTTAATATATATATATATATATAGAATAGAAAATGATATTTTAACACAATTTTTTGACATACTGTACACGTGTTAAAATATGATTGGACGATTTCAAATTAAAAAAGTTGAGGCAGGAGTATATTTGGAAGAGAAAAACCAAAGTTTGTTTTTTTAATTTGAAATCGTCCAACCACATTTTGACACGTCACGTGTGCAGTGTCAAAATGACGTGTCAAAATGGTGTAAAAAAATGGTGTTAAAATATGATTTTCCTGTATATATGAGTATTTCAGTTTGTGTATATAGATTGATATATGGTTGTTTAGATTTGAAGTTGAAGTGTATCCGATGAAAGGGCCGGAGAGAGTTGTGGTTTGCACGTGAGGATGAAAGCTGAGAAATACTGTATTAGACTTCTAACCCTTATATAAACAAAGGGTTGGTCTGTGTTTTATTATATATACAAACACATTACCTTTCTTTTCTTCTTCTGCCTCATCTTTTACGTCCAACCCTACTCTGCTTCTCCGGCTAACTTCGCCGCCTACACTGCCGTGCTCCATCCAGCCCCACCACCGATCATGGGTTTGGATCTCTCCTTCGGTGGGAAGAAGATCTCTGCCACCTCCATTTACTTTGAGAGTTTGCCTTACAAGGTGAGTTCCACCACCGATTCATCGACTACGATAGGTTGGAGGAGAAAGCCTTGGATTTCCTGCCTAAGCTGATCATCTGTGATGGCACTGCCTATCCTAGGGACTGAGACCATGCCGGTAGCTTCAATCAGCATCAACATCGCTTCGCCAGTGGAAGGGTGTCAGGTGCACCACCAACCGCTCATTGCACTCTTCTTGAACCCTGTGAACGGCCTGATATGGGGTATCTTAGTTCATCTGGTGGAGCAATGGAATCCCGCCTGTACCGATGAACAACAAGAAGAAGAAGGTTGTGACGTGATCTATGAAGGACATTGATATGTCCATCTCGGAAATTCTTTCTGGCCATTGATACGATAAAAAAGAGTCTCACAGATACAAAAATCGAATCAAATCTTTGTTGCATGTTAAACGACAGAAGCTTGCTTTATACATGTTCTATTCTCAACGATTTATTCTCAAGATTCTGGATCCCAGATTTCGCGAAGTTCTTTGGCAAACCTCTGTAAACGAAGCTCCCGAGAAATACGGTTTCCAGCATGGAGAATTTTTTTTCATTTTCTCTTTCTGTGCATGACTGGTATTTAGTACGAGTATTGTAAAAAATAAAAAATTCTGACTTTTTTCCCTCAATCGCTTTTTGTTGCTACTTTTTAATCTGATATTAAAGTTGCATTGGTGCTTCGGAATGTATTTATGATAATTCACAAACTTAAACAAAAAATTATAATAATAAAAAGGGATAACTAAAAATGGAAAAGAAAAGATATTTCTAGGAAGACATTTAATGGACATTAAATATGTTTGATTAAAGTTCAAACCATCCCAAAATAAAAACTATAGCAGGTATGGTATTTATTTAACTCATCAGTTAGTCCTTTTGTTTAATTAACTAAAGATTTTATACATTTATTTTAACTCTTCATAAGCAACAGAAAGCGATTTGAGATGATAAAAGTTTTTTGCATTGATAGTGTGTAGGGACAATTTTTCTCCACAGTGAAAGTGATGCTAAAGAAGCAGGGTGTATTATGGAGTACTATATCTCATTATAACCAAATAATTTATAAACTGAAATGGAAAGAAGGGTAACATTTTAATTAAAGGCCTATATTATAAAAAATGGTCCCCTCACCACAAATTCAGAACAACAATGGAGACTGTCTTGTGTCTTGTAGATGTTCAAAAATATTACTTACATCATTTTCACCACCAGACCATTTGCATAGAAAACCATAACCATAGAAAAGCATGCATGTTTATGTCTGTTATTTTAATTCCACAACTTCTACTTACATCATGCATATATATAAATATAAAAAACACAACTTCACACAAATGGTTAAATTTTACTCACTTCTTAATATTCTTTCCAAAATGCTCTTCTCAACCTATTATATTATGTTGATTCTGTAATCTAAACTTAAATATTAATTCAAGTTAAACTATTTGAAAACAAAATTAATTAAAATAAAAAATAATTCAAATTTCCTTTTATTATTTAAAAAAATAGAACTTTTTTCTTGCAAATAAGAAGATTGAAGCAAAATTACAAGCAACATATATATAGCAAAGATAAGTTTTGTTTTATGTGAAACAAAAAATTAACCCTTGAATTTTTTGTGAACTATTGTAAAATTTCTCGAAAAAACCTTACATAAAATTAAAAAGGAAAAATAATTTATTTCATAAATAACTTAATTTATAAAAAATATCTCATTTAGTTTTTTTTTTCTTATTCTATACAATTTTATTGAAAAGGAATACAAGTAAGGCTATAGAAGTAATAAAAGATATTAAATTCTTAAGCAGTGATTTGCAGAAGGACACAGATATTAGTCATAGATGGTGGTCCAATTTTACTTTAATCATAGTTTCCTGAAAAAGATATGTGGGGAGGACTCTCAGCAAAAACGAAAATAAGATCAAAACTTATAAGGTGGAAAGTCATTTTCTTACTACTTTTTTTTGGGAACAAACTTTCTACATAATATCATATGCAATTTTTGCTTGCCTACTTGTTTATAGATAATTCCACTTATAAGATTTTAAAGATAATTTTTTCTAATTGGATATTTTCAAGAATTAATCTTAACAAAGATTTGTGTAATAAATTATAATGTAAACTTGGATTAATTTACGTAGAAAAACCTTTCTAATTGAAACTTAAGAAAATAGAGATTTTAATTGAATTTGTTTGAAATCATTTTTATCTCCATGGATAATATTAATATTTCGGTTTTCAAGTTTGTTGAAATAATATCTTTAAACTCAATCGTAATATTTAAAATATTATTTGTTTTAAAATTTTATCATAGTTTTATTTTTAAAAAATAAAAATAAAATATATTTAAATTATTCTTTAACTTAAACTCTTAACTAACGTCAGATTAATAACATATCATAACTACCGCTTTATTAATTTATTACCATTATTATTATTATTATCCTATACTCTCTCTCTCTATCTATCTATCTATCTATCTATATATATATATATAGGGGTTTGTTAACACGCGTATGCCTCTTTTTCAGTTGGTACATTTTAACAATGTGTACCGGATTATAATAAACAAAAATACCCTCATTTATTATGGATTTTAAGTTTTAAAGTCAAGGATATTTAAATAATTTTCATTCTCAAAACTAAAAAAAAAAAACCCAAACCCTTACTCACCTCCCTCATTGCTCTCAACCCTTTCTCTTTCATCTCTCTCACTCCAACATTTTCTCTATCTATTGCCCCAATTAAAAAAAAAAAACTCAGAAACCCTTGCCTAACCCTAATCCACCTTCCTCACTTATCCAATTTGTTTCTCTCTCGTCTCCATACTCTCCCCCAGCCACACACAACAACCTGTGACATCGTAATTTGTTGCTCTTGCTCTGTTCGTTGTGTTATATATTTTCCCTTCTTATTATTATTACATTTCATTTTTAGATTAAATCATGTAAATAAAACCTTTATAAATCAATTAAATTTTCATACATTATTTACACATCTACATCACATTACATTATATTTTTAAAGAACAAGATATTTCCCTCTATTGTCCTTTTCCCTTTACACAAAGTGTTTCTTTTTCCTTTCTCTATTGGTATGGGATACATGATGTAAGATTACAACCTAGAATTGAAAGAATTGTACTCCTAGGGGAGCTCTTCTATACCTATTTCTTTAATTTTCTTATGTCCCTTTTTTATCACTGAATCAACTTCTATAAGCGTTTAGAATAAACTTTAACCACTGTGTAAGATAAAAAACAGTAAAATCATTTTTTACCTTTGAGATTTGGAAAGAGTAACATAAAGTGACAAAGTTTATATTCATTTTACACACATTAATAAATATAAAATGATTATAAAAGAGTAAACTTTTTCAATTTTTAAAAAATATCTCTGATTCAAATTACAACCACCATCTTCAATTGGATTGAGATGAGAGAAAAAATNTTGGAGTAATGACAGAGAAAATGTTGAGATGAGAGAGAAAATATCTCTGATAACAAATGATTTCTAATTTTTTTTTTTTCAATTGGGGCAACAGTAGGGATGATAGAGAAAATGTTGGAGTGAGAGAGATGAAAGAGAAAAGGTTGAGAGGAATGAGGGAGGTGAATAAGGGTTTGGGGGTTTTTTTTTTTTTTTAGTTTTGAAAATGAAAATTATTTAAATATCCGTCTTAAAACTTAAAATCCATGATAAATGAGGGTATTTTTGTCTACTATAATCCGGTACACATTGTTAAAACGTACCAACTGAAAAACAGGCGTACGTGTTAACAAACCCCATATATATATATATATATATATATATATATATATATATATATAACTTTTATTTTCAAATATACTTTTAATTAATTTGATTTTCAACCAATTTAATTTTAGAAACATCAATGATTATTTTCACTTCTCATTACTTATTAGTATCGATTTCAAAACTATCAAAGATTCTATAAAGGTTTTACGGGCAGTTCATTCCAGATTTTATCTCTCAACAATCATAGCAATGGGATTATTGGGTTTGCCATTGACAGATTATGTGAGCTCTGTTGTCTTCTGAAAGCTCAGATGCAACCCAACCATATATCTTAATTACTAATTACTACTATCATCAGTTCATATTTCTACAGCAATTATAATAAATATATATATTTTTTATCTTATTTCAATAAAATAATTATATTTCTAAAGTATATAATTTCATTTATATACTTTAGAAAAAAATTGGTAATTGTGAGCGTTAATTATGTAATTTTTAATTCACCCTTTTTAATAATTATGTTATATAATGTAAATATTTAATTATGGAATGTGCTTTATGAGATATCTAAGTTTCTAACTATAATTTGAATCACATACATAAAGTATCGCGTGAAAAAAAAATATCAATATATTTTATTCGGTCAAATTTTTTAATTAATATAATATCTTTAAATATTCTCTCATATTTTTATCATATTTATATCTTATAATTTCATCTTAGTTTTATCAATTTAAAATATAAAATTTATTTTTCCATTACATATTACCAAAATGTGATTTTCCTTGTAGCGATTTGGATGCTCACTTAACAATAGAAACATATTAAGTAGTGATTTGATATGTTTGAATATATAATGTCGTATCATTAATACAATCTCACAAATTTTATATGAATATTGGGTGGTAAAAGATAGTTTATAATAATAATATTATTATACAATATCGTATGTATAGTATACATAGGAACATCACATAGATATTCTATAAATATTTTTTTAAAACTATCTTTCTATGTTTTCATACATTATATTAAAGAATGATGTATTTTTTTATTTATTTTTTTGCATCCTTAAAATTAAAATGATTAAATTATTAATTTCATCCTTAAAATGATATTTTTTAAAATGTAATGATTGTTATTTAACTTTTTTTTAATCTTAATAATTTTTTTAAATTAAAAAAAGAAATCGTATTAATGATAGTTTGTTATTCTCGTGAAAAGAAAAAATTTATGATAAATCATTGCATTTAAAAAAACATAAATGGTTTATCCTATTGGAGATGAAAGGATAAGATAGTTTAAATGAATATATAAGTTAAAAAAATATAACTCTGAAGCATAAATATACTTTTGACTGATATAATTGATCTCAGTAAATCAGTTTTAATACGTCTAATTTATTAGTTAAAATTAGAGAAATTTTTAATTATAATTTCTGTGACATCAAGGTGATTTATCATACTCTCTATGTTATTAGAATATTCATATTAAAGTATTTTCCACTGAAAATTAACATATAACTAGTCAAACGTAGTGTCAAAATCCACCTCAATTTCATTATATAAACGTTAAATATATTGTAGGCACAAATTTTACAAAGTTTAATACAAAAACTTCTTTAATCCATCGCAAAAATTTAAATACTTTACGAATGCATAATTAAAAATAATATTTATCCACAAACTAATATATTCATTCAAACCAGCTCAATTTAAAGCAAATTATGAAAAATACAGTCGAAAATAAGTAGAAGAAAAGAAAAAGGATGATTAAAATTCATAATTTGCAGAAAGATTCTTTTATCATTAAAGTGAAGATAATTTGTTTTAAAGAATTATATAAAAATTCTTCTAAATTTACATGTTGTTCTGAGCAATTGATAACAATTCATATTTTTACGTATTAAAATTAAACTCAGAAATAAACGTGAAGAAGATTGATGGGAAGATGTACAGAGTTTAAAAATTTTCTAAAAATTTTATTCTTAAGAAAATTTAAAATATTTCATCAAAAACTCTTTCATTTAATTTAAAATATAAAAAAAATTGCTGTAAAGAATGTGTTGTGAAGCAAAGAAGAACATATCTTATAACTGAAAAAGAAAAGAAAATCTCTGAATGCAGCAATTGTTCATGAATTACTCTGACATAGAGAGCTTAAAGCTAATTCGGTTGGTGGTAGTGTGCTAAACACTCAATGCTGCTGCAGCGCCCCCACAACTTCCTGTTCTAAAATACTATTATTTTATTGCAAAACGTCCTATCAACTTTTCCAACGATCATTTCAATATTATATTATATTATTTTCGAACGTTGGTTTTTTTCCGTTGGGTGGCAACGGCTAGAATTTTGCAACGGTCTTTTTTTTTTATATTTATAAATATAAGTTCATTTCATTCCAATTGCATCACACAAAACATATTTTTAATCTCTATTTTCTCTCTTGATTTCCTACTTCTATCTTATTTTCTAAACACAAAGAGAGTCTTCTGGTGGTGGTGGTGCATATTTGAGTGTGTGCGTGAGGTTTAGAGAGAGAAAGAGAGAGATGGGAAGGGGAAGAGTGGAGTTGAAGAGAATATTGAGAACAAGATCAACAGGCAAGTGACCTTTGCAAAACGAAGAAACGGGCTTTTGAAGAAAGAAAGCTTATGAGCTTTCCGTTCTTTGTGATGCCGAGCTTGCTCTCATCATCTTCTCCACCAGAGGAAAGTTTTACGAGTTTTGCAGCACTTCAAGGTACCTCTTCCTTTGATTTTAGCTGTTTCCTGTGATTCAAGAACACCAGCTACCCTTTGCCACCTTCTCAATTCTACTTTTACCAAAACTTTATTTTCTTCTTTCACTGTTTTGAGCTTTTCCGTTTCTGTGAATGTCTCGGCGTTTTTAGCATCTTCAGTGTTTCTGCGGCTTTGTTTATGTTAGATCTGCAACTGGAAACGCAGAGAGATATCACTGTGTATTTACTGTTCTATCTCTTCCTTGTTCTTTAATTTTTGGTTTTCCTCAAGCCCCTTCACCTTTCTCTTTCGGTTCTCAACCCAGCGAACGGAAACTTATTTTTTTTCTTCATTTGTTTAAGTTCTTCGTAGATCTGGTTCAAAATCTTTTACTCGAAAGGTTTTGCTCGGGCTTCTGTTTCTATGCAATTAAGTGTTCGGAAAAGAACCACATCATTAATTATCTTTTCTGTCAAGTATCATTTATATTATTTATATAATATAATAACAATATTAGCTAGTGTCTGCTAATTTTGCCTTCAGTGTTTTATCATTCACTCGAAAAACCTAAATCATGTCAACTTTTTCATTTTCTTTTAACCAAGGCAAGGCACTCTCTAATTTACATCTTTGGCCCTACCTAGGGTTTATTTTATTCCTGCAATTAGTTCTTTGTTTCCACCATTTCTTTCCTTCTCATGTATCATTTGAAACTACTTTTATTTGCCTAAGCATATCTTTATATTATTTATTTATTTATTTACTCATCAAGTTCTGTAATGGTACGAATTCTCTGCCACAATTTGCTCACCACTTTGTTTCTTTGGTCCATAATTTGTCTACACAATCTCCTCCATTATAATAAGCATAAACTGTTTGATATGACTTTTCAATCAGTCATATCTGTTTCAATATGCCTGGTTTGTTTGACGAACCAAGATTTTCTTTCTAGATTATATTGGCTTCTCATTAAAAATTTGCATCTCCCAAAGCTGCTTTTCTGCTCTAAAAACAACAGCGGTGTTTGAAGATCGAAAGAAGATGCACATGAAGGGCTATATATACATTTTTCGGATGCATAAGTACTTCTTAGTGTGTCTACATGTTCTGTGTAGTTGTGGAAATAGAATAATTTTCTTAATGTTTTAATCACTATTTGACGATTTGATGTGAACGTGCAGCATGCTGAAAACGTTGGAGAGGTATCAGAAATGTAACTATGGAGCGCCCGAGGCCAATGCGTCAACAAAGGAAACCTTGGTATTGGTGATTATCCTATACACCCTATTTCATTGACCAACTGTGCATATAAAACATTCTTGGTTATTTCCAAGTTCTCGTGGTTTTGGTTTATCCACTACCTAGTTACCAAACAATTTCATTTGGAGAGGCAACAATTACGAGAAAAAACTGAATTTGATCGGCATTTCAGTTGTTTTCAGGAAACACCAGTTTTCAGTTTACACGAATTTGTTCTGTTAATTTGCGAAACAAAAAAAATTAAAAGTAAACTTTTAGGCGAGTGTAGTTCCATCAACATAATTGAACTTTTGTATGTATTCATCAATACTTGTTCACTTTTTTTCTGCCATCTTATTTTCTATCAGTATCAGTTGAAATATTTATCAAGCAGGTACCATAACAGGACTGCAAAAGCACATCGGGCAGCTAGCAGCAGCAAAACAAAAGACGGTTGAATCTTGGTAGTTGTGGTCTCGACAGCTAAGACGCAATTCTACAAAAACAAAGTAGTAGAAATGTGGAGGAAGGCAGAGATCTTCTTCACATGTGGAGGTGTAGTAGCCGTGGGTGAGGTGGCCGCCGAAGGGGAGATCCAGACCCATGATGCGCTCGTGGCAGTGTCGTGCATCGTGGCAGTGTCGTGCATCGTGGCAGTGTCGTGCAGGCGGCGGCGAAGTTGACGGCGGAGAACCACCAGAGTAGGGGTGGACGCGGGAGGGCGCGGGAACCGGGAGGGAACGGCACAGGTTCTCAATTCTCCGACGCTATGAGTTCTCCCCAGCGTCTCTGTGACAGCGAAGTAAGTAAAGTTCTCCGACGCTATGAGCTCTATTCCACGACACTGGCGACGCTTCTCCTTCTCAAATTTCTCAAATTGCTAATATTTGGTACGCTGATAAAAAAAATTGTATTACATCAATCCTATTCGTTAACGGTGTAAAATCGGTATTAAATTGGGACAACTTTAGCTGCCACCGCGACACCATGGTGGGCTGGCACCATGGCGGGCGGCATTGATGCCACAAGGTTCGCTAAGTGTTACGGAATCGTTGCACGGAATCGTTGCCTTAAATCATATTCCTTATATTCCTTAAATCAATTCCTAAAACCTTAATCACATAATGAAGGATCCCAAACACCACCTGCACACAGGAAAACAGAGAAAACCCAATTTCAAAATCAGAATCGAAAATAAGAACAGAAACCCCTTGCGAGACGTGCCACGAGAGTCGCTGCGAAGTCAACCTTGCGGTGACCTTGTTAGAGTCGGCGTCACCTCCAAATGTGTCCCAGCCCAGGATTGTGTCTTTCTGCGAGAAGAAGTCACCCAGGATTGTTGGGTCTGCGAGAAGAAGAAGTCAGAGAAAAGTTTAAGATATTACTTTAACCATGTTAGCATTTTTTTTTTTTACCTTTAACAATTTTAACATAGTTAGATTTTTTTATCTTGAAGTCAAACAAATTTATAATTTATAATTTATGGACTAAAACGATTTAAAAGTAGAGACGAACAACATTAACATTTAACTTAAAAAGATCAAAATGAATTCAAATCTATATAAGTAATTATAAATTAATATAATTTATGGATTAAGATTATCTTGCTAGCAAAATGATTTATCAATTATTTACCAATGATTTATTGAGATTCTTAATTACATATGGTTATTGTTAAGAAAACAAGACGAAATAAACTTGAAAACCGAAATATTTTGTAGATGTCATAGACAAATTCTTCTTACTATATACCATATATATATATCTTGCATTCTTTAAATATTAAAGATATTAATTTCAACAAACATGAAAACCGAAATATTAAATATTGATAATATGTTGTTTTTGTTTATTTTAAGAAAATTTTATTAGGATTTATCTTTTGAAAGTGGAAACTTACATCCAAAAGGAGAACCATTTCAAAATCCTTTCGCTCATAGAATAACACTTTCGTCCACCGAAAAGATCCATATGGTATAATCGCTTAATATTAACCAAAAACTTGTTTCTCATCCAACTAAGAGTTATATATGTTGATATAGTGAGAAATCACCCATAAGGTGTTCTTCATGCTTAATTTATTAAACATATAATATTTACTTATTTCATTTCTTTTAATTAAGATAATTTTCATAGAATTTTTTATTGATTTATCTGACATTTGAAAATAAAGGAAGAAACCAAGCTAACCAAGCCAGCGTTAGACTTAATTTCTTGATTATATAGTCAATTTCCTTACTTAGCCAAAACATATGAAATAAATAAATATTATATGTTTAATAAATTAAGCATGAAGAATACCTTATGGGTGATTTCTCACTATATCAACATATATAACTATTAGTTGGATGAGAAACAAGTTTTTGGTTAATGTTAAGCGATTGTACCATATGGGTCTTTTCGGTGGACGAAAGTGTTGTTCTATGAACGAAAGGATTTTGAAATGGTTCTCTTTTTGGATGTAAGTTTCCACTTTCAAAAGATAAATCCTAATAAAATTTTCTTAAAATAAACAAAAACAACATATTATTAATATTTAATATTTCGGTTTTCAAGTTTGTTGAAATTAATATCTTTAATATTTAAAGAATGCAAGATATATATGAGAAATGTAAGAAGAATTTGCCTATGACATCTACAAAATATTTCGGTTTTCAAGTTTGTTTCATCTTGTTTTCTTAACAATAACCATATGTATTAAGAATCTCAATAAATTATTGGTAAATAATAAATTATTGGTAAATAATTGATAAAACCAAGAACATGTCAATTATTTTTGTAATTTTAGGTAGTCATTAATTTTAATAAAAATAGCATCGTTGTTTGTATGATATTAAAATTCGTGACAACACACACAATCTATTAGTTATTACTCCCTAGAAATTACCTGCACAATTCAACTTGATGAAAGATATTATTTTTTTTATTGAAAGTGATTTCACTAAATTTATTGAAACAATGTAAATTTATTCACTAAATTTATTGAAAGTGAACGGTGATGGAGCTCTGTGGTAAGGAAACCCCTTTTGGTTGTTCACTTATTCCTCCATGAGCAAAAGTATTTGATCTTTTATTTTCATCCTTATCTGTATTTCTAAAAGAATGTAGAATCTTTGAAAACAAAAAGGTTAATTAATTAATCTTTACCATTTATTTGTATTGTTTTCATCTTTTTGTGGAATAAAGCTTCGCATTCTATACCCAACTCTTTTCATTATGAGTTTTGTTTGTACTCTTCAATTAAAGGGAAAGGTAAACTTTCACCTAACTATGATTACACACAACTTAACCAGTTTGTATTTGAACTTTAATGGGATATCTTACACATTTAATGGGATCTAATAAGATTAAATCTCTTTCCAATTCATGATCAGAGAGCTCTTTCACCTAAAATTTTAATGTCAATAGAAGATGAGTTCATATATAATTTATTTGTAAAACATGACAACTGCGTCTGCGTCTGAGAATCAAACAATACTCCTGTGAAAGTGAGATATTTATATGTAATCTCCAAAGTTTTTTTGTATTTCTCTGTCAGAGATAAATAACTGGTTTCACGGTGAATTTATTATGAGTTAGAATTTGTTAATATTGTAGTTGAATCTAGTTAATTTTTCGTGTATTTAATTTTTTCATTCTTCATTATTTATATGTTGACTTGTGAAGATGGAAATATATAATAAAGATGATTTATTACGATTTTTTATGACAAAAATGTTGCACTGTCAGTTAAAACATTTTTTTTTAACACTAACAGGAAACGAGCTTCCTAGTTTACAATATCTTCATCCATTATCGTAAATACCTCTAGCGTTTTCAGCATGCTGCACGTTCACACCAAATAGTCAAATAGTCATTAAACATTCAGAAAAAGATTTTGAACCAGATCTACCAAGAACTTAAACAAAAAAAAAAAAAAGGCATTGTTGTTCTCTCTCTATCTGTCTTTTTCTCTTAGCTTAATTTGCTACATTCATCCCCTGTGAGTGACCTGTGCTTTCATTGATGATACGGAGGAGCCATCCAAAGAAAGAAAATGCTGAAATTCAGATTTATTGTCAGTATGGTGCTCAAAGAGTGCGCCAAAGCAAAAATCGGAGAAACCCTAAATAAGATCCGTCACCAGTAATCATCATGATTGGTCATTCGATACCACAACACTGCCACGTGTCCAAAGATGAAGTGGGAAAGGGCTTCATTTTCTGCTAGTTTGTATGTTACATCATAAATTTACCCAACTACCCCTATTCAAATTAACTTCCTTCGTTTTATTAATAAACAAATTAAAACTCTAATTGTATATCTTTTTATGATCTCTACTCTTTTAAAAAGACTCAGCAATTTAATTAAATTTTAATTATTAAAAAAATAATTAAAAACACTATTTTAAAATTTATAAATTTATTTTTGAAGGTTGAGTGAAACTGTTGGATCATATACCAGTGTTTTCACTTTCAATCCTATTTTAAAACACTATATGCGATAAAAAGCAAGATTGAAGGACCTTCATACAATTTTAGAAATGTTGAATCGTAGATTGTAAAAAATAATTAAGTTTATATACTGAAATAATAGGGTAGTTAGTTGTTGAGGTGAGGTGTGATAGTGGATTCAATAACACTACATAGTTAAACATCAATCTATATATATACATTATCCACATTAGGAAAGAGAGAAACTGAGCTGAAACTATATGTTTCTGAAACAACACAAATGCTTTGTTTATATTGAGATAACAAAATTAATACAATATCAGGCCTTTGATACGGTTCACGAGCAGTGCAATGACCTCCAATTCAGCCACTTTATATATGCTTTCCCATGGTTTCCTCATGAGGATGGAGAGTTTAATGTGAGGAGGAATGATACTATTACATCTTTGAAGTGCGTTAATTGAATGATACTGTCAAGTTTGTACTGCAAACTATGTAGAATGTACAGATATCGGGGATGAACGCTGAACATGATAGCAGAATAAAATATCACAACCAAAAGGAATTTAAAAAGATGCTCAAGGGACCTCTTTATGAAATGGACAATTCGTTAGCTTGCCATCTTTGCAGAGCTTGAGAAAGGCTTATCATATGAATGTTAATATCATAGCTTTCTTCTTGGTGGCTGGTAGGCTTCCATTGCTCTACTAGAGGAACCAAGACATTGACTGCATGATCCATATCTGGGCTTTGATATGGTTCACGAGCAGTGCAATGACCTGCCAGTTCAGCTACTTGATATATGTTTCTCATGGTTTCCTCATCAGGATCAAGGGTTTGATCAATAGCCTTCGGGATGCTCTCCTTGTTAATCAACACCCTACGAAACCAGGAAACCAGGTGAGACCTTTCTTCAGGCAGAGTATTGGCCAATACCTTTCTACCTGTGAGAGGGAGTTGAGGTCCGGAGCGTTGAGCGACTGCGAAGCGCTGTTGATTGAAGCTACCAGCATAGTCTTAGTCCCTAGGGCTGGAGCACGGCAGTGTAGGCGGCGAAGTTGGCCGGAGAACCAGAATAGGGTTGGACGTTGACGCCCCATCGGGAGGGATCGAGATGGAAGGCCTCGAGGGCGCGGGAACGGCACAGGTTCTCAATCTGATCGATGAAGTCGTTGCCACCGTAGTAGCGGTTGCCGGGCATACCCTTACTTGTTTCCCCAGCGCCTCTATGACAGCGAAGGAAGTGAAGTTCTCAGACGCTATGAGTTCTATTCCACGACACTGGCGACGCTTCTCCTTCTCAATGAGATCGTGGATTTCTGGATCGACCGTGGCCAACGGCGTGTTACCCCAGCCACTCACTGCTTCCATCCTTTGGCTGTCTTTCTGAAAACAGCGAAACGAAGAAGCAAGAAAGCAAGAAGTGCAGAAGTGTACACTCTCATCTCATCCCGTCTCCCTTTAAATAAGGAAAAGCCACTCCTCATATCTTCATTTACCATTCTACCCCTCACACCCTTTCTTTTTCTTTTTGTCACACCATCTATGTGAGCCCCACAAGGAAAGCTTTCAATTTTACTGGAATTTGGAACTGAAAATTATTTCTGTGATCTCCCGTGGATTGTAGTGTAGTTGGTGGCTTAACTTGCTGTGAGATTGTCCAAAGATGGTTGGTGAGGGTGGCATGGTCATTTCGTTTCTTTTGTTTTCTTTTCCATTTAAACAAAAGTTTAGAAGTGTTTATATCATATACAAAACTCTAAATTTCACACAACACAGTTTTTTCTCTTCACGATGATAATTTCTGAGTAACTTGTATACGTGAAATAGTTATAAGAAAAGAATGATATCAGAGTCCTAAGTAGCTAAAAGTAACGTTATGTGATAACAGATTCTAAGAATGAGTAAAGGTTTTCATTTATTTGTATTGTTTTCATCTTTTTGTGGAATAAAGCTCTCTGTATTTGTATTGTACAAGGGAAAGGAAAACTTTCACCTACTGATGCAACACCGTTATCTCTATCTTATAGAGATAAAAAAAAAACAAAGAATTTACTCACCGTCTAAATCTCTCAGTAATGACTAAAAGTTATCAATAAAAATGAATAAAAAAGAGAAAGAAAGGGAAACAAGCCTTCAAAAGATATCGATTGTTGGAACCTACATTCTGAATTAAGAAAAAGGAATTTGATTGAGAGAATAATTGGAGTATCTAAAAGTAACATTATGATAACAGATTCTAAGAATGGCTAAAGGAATTTTCTTGTATTAATTGTTTTCATCTTTTGTGGAATAAAGCTTTGCATTCTATACCCAACTTTCAATTATGAGTTTTGTATTCCATATCCAAACTTTCACCTGCAATGCATCTCTAACTATGGTTATACAAGTTAACTAGATTATATAGAAAAGTATTTTGGATGAATTTTTTATTTGATGGTTATACAAGTTAACTAGTTTATATAAAAAAATATTTTGGATGAATTTTTTATTTGATTATTAGACTGTAATAGTATAAATATACAAATTAATAACCAATTGAAAAAAGTTAAAAAGGAATAAACTCCACTCATTTAATATCAATTATTATACTATCAATTATAAAAATTAGCTAATAAAAACTAATTATTTCAATTTAAAATTAATTATTATAATTGATAGTTTGAACTTTAGTTGGAATCTAATATTAAAACTCTTTTCAATTCAATATCAGATCTCTTTAACTAAAACTTTAATGTTAACAGATGAGTGTTAATATATAATTTATTTGTAAAACACTAATTTATCAACTTTTTATGCTTATGTTTGTATTGTTTGCAGTGTTAGAGGAACTATCCATGGGTAACAAAATTAATTTAAAATAACATTTTATTTAATACCTTGTATGTATATTTCATTTATACACCAAAAAAAATATTTTTTTTTATAAATTCAATTATTAATCATATAAATATAAAAAGGTTGTCATATACACATATCTCATATAATCAGTTAATAACACTGTATTTTATATGCCAATTATAGTTGGCTTTTCAATTTATCAGAATAGATAATTATATTAATTAAAATAATTATAAATAATGAATGTATTTCAATTTTAATTAACTAGAATATGTACTTTGTGAATAAAATTAGGAAAACAAATTATTACTATGCTTTACTAAAAATGAAGATAAGTTTGAGAATTTGCCAAAATGAATTTGTTCAAAGATAATTGTTTATTCTGTATGTTTTATAAAATTAAGTTAAATTTAAAATTCATCAAAACTCAAATTTACCTTCATTACATTACATGCTAATAAAAGTTGATCAAACTGTCAACGTTTATAACAGATTCTCTCAAAATTCAAAAGACATTGTCACAATTAATTGTTAATTTAATATTTCTATATTTGAAAATTCATGGGTGATATATGAAAATAAACAAAACTCGTAGAATAAATAATTAGGATTTTAATGTAAGCATTATAGTAGATGCTGATAGTAAAGTTTAGCTCAGTGGAGTGTCTACATGTAATCTCCAAAGCTTTTGTGTATTTCTGTCTGAGAAAAATAACTCCTTTCACGGTTAATTTATTATGAGTTAGAATTTGTTAACATTTCGTGTGTTTTATTTTTTCATTCTTTATTATTTATATGCTTTTGTTCTACTGCTATTTTTCATGTTGACTTGTGAGGATGGAAATATATAATAAAGATGATTTATTACGATTTTTTATGACAAAAAATTTATCTTATATCAATATTTACAATGATTTTAATTGTTATGACTATTTATTTCCAGTAAAATAGATTACTTTTGTCTACAATGTTTGGGGTACATAAAATTCTTGACGGTGAGAAAAAAGCCCATGTACTGATTGGGCCCAAATCATGATTCGGTACCACTGAATTATTCACTACAAGGCTTTGTTAATAACATCCTGCTTGTTTCTAAGCACACACCTCTATTTTTAGTTTAATTTTTATGGTCCAAAACAGAAACACATTTCTGTGTTTAACATGCGACAAAGATTTGATTTGATTTTTTATATATTTAGAAGATGTCTAGAAATAGCTTACAATAGTATGTCAGAAAAACATATTAAGAATAGGAAAACTTCTTGCAACTATAAAGAACACATAAATAGACTCATTATTTATCAAATTTAAAATTTCTTAACACCGTGTTTATGAATTTTTTTCTCATATCCACACGATTTAAGCAAATAATGAATTCATTAATATATATAAAATTGAAAACATATTAACGACCAGAGAGAATTTCTGATATGGACATATCATAATGTCCTTCGTAGATCACATCACAACCTTGTTCTTCTTCTTGTTCATGGGTGCAGGCAGGGTTCCATTGCTCCACCAGAGGAACCAAGACATTCACTGCATGCCACATATCAGGCCTTTTATAAGGTTTAGGAGCGGTGCAATGAGCTGCCAGCTCAGCCACTTTACATATGCTCTCCATGCTTTCATCGTCAAAGGTTTAGATTTTCATCAATTACCAGTGATATGTTTTCCATGTTATCTACAATTCTACAAAACCATGAAACCAAGTGAGGCATTTCTTCTGGCAAACTACTGTCCAATGCCTTTTTACCGCTAATTAGTTCCATCAAAACTACTCCGAATGCGTACACGTCCACTTTTCTCGTCACTCTTCCGGTAGCTGCCAACAACAACATCAGATTAATCAATAAAACCAAATAAAGATAAACATGTATTCAAAAGCTTTCTGTATACCTGCATATTCAGGTTCCAGATATCCAAATGTTCCCGCTACTCGTGTCCACACAGAATCATTTCCTCCTGGTGCAATAATTTTAACCAAACCAAAATCTGCAACCTTGGCTCTCATGTCATCTCCCAAAAGTATGTTTGAGGGTTTTAAGTCTCTATGAATGAAGTTATGTTGAGCTAGGCGGTGCAAATATTCCACTCCTCGTGCTATGTCCAAAGCTATTGTTACCCTTTGTTTCCAAGTCAAAGGAATATTGTCATTTTCACGCTAAGAGAATAGATTTTGAGTTAATGTCCCCTCTGGCATATACTCGTACACCAAAAGCTTTTCGTCACCTGCAATACAATGTCCTAAAAAAGCCACCAAGTGTCTGTGTCTCACTTTACTCAGAACTGCAATTTCTGCTTCAATTTCATTCATTTCCTTACTTCCCATTCTACAAGAACCACATTTCATTCTCTTCACAGCAATTTTAGTTCCATCATCCAATTCCCCTTTGTAAACCACTCCAAATCCTCCCCTACCCAAAATGTTTTCTTCACTGAAATTTTTTGTTACTTGCCGAAGAAATTGAATTGACATGGTAACACGTTGACCCTCAATTCTCGGAACAACTTTCTTTTCATTTTCTAGATTCTTAACCTTTCCTGATGCCCAATTCCAATTTTTGGTATGACACACGCAAAAGACAAGCACAACCACCGTGACAATAACCACACTAAGAACAACAATACCTGCAATCCAAGCAGTAGAGAGTAAAAAACCACCTGATGCTGCATTTGAACTTCCGATTGGTGCATCACCATAATCCCTTGATGGAGTGGTTCCAGAATGCCCAAGCAGAGGATTACTTGCATTATTGAACTTCACCTTGGATGAGAGCTTTGGTACATCACCAGACAAATTGTTATTAGACACATCCAGAATCTCAAGCTGACCCAAATTAACCAAGTCTTTCGGTATTGATCCTCCTAAATGATTGTCATTGAGATACAAGTTTCTCAAATCAGTTAAATTGCCAAATGCAGGTGAAATTGTTCCGGTCAAATTCTGCTTCGCCAAATTCACAGTAACAATCTTCCCCGTAGCACACACAACGAAACTCCAATCCCCACAAGGATCATTCCCGAACCAGGAACGTGCCAACTGAAGAGGATAGCCGAAATCTTTAGCAATATCAAGCAAAGTGGTTATGCGAGAATCGCAGGGTCCGAAGTCTTGCCTACAAAAATTATTCACGCCATCAAGAGTGACTTTCACACCTTTCCCAAACGAAGGAAGGGGACCTTGAAGCACATTGTTGTCTAAAGAGACATTCTGTAAACTAAAAAGGGATATGAGAGAAGGTGATACCACACCAGTTAATTGGTTGTCTCTCAGCTGCAGATCAAACAGAGTGGCACAATTTGACAAATCTGGAATGGGACCCATGAAAAGGTTCTTCTCAAGCCACACTTGAGACAAACTAGTCATGGAAGCAAGCACCTCAATGGTACCCGAAAACCCGAACCCGTCTTTCTGATCTTTGAGCCACAGATTCTTGATCGCAGATCCCGCAAAGGTTTTTGGCAAACCTCCAGTGAGGTTGTTGTAAGAGAGACGAAGCTCCTGCAAACTCACAAGGGAGTCAAACACATCAGGCAAGGTACCAATGAGGTTTGTGTTTCCGAGATCGAGTTTCACGAGGTTGGTGGACTGAGTCAACTCAGCCGGAATCCTCCATGGAGCGAGGTTGAAACTGTCTGCCATGCTCAGGCTCTGTAAGCTAGTGAGACCTTGGAAGCAACCATCGGAAATGGAGGTGAAGTTGTTGCCCCCAAGGAACACAGTTTCCAGCATGGAGAGGTTGGCAAGGGAAGGCAATGCGCCAGAGAGCGCGTTGCCCTGGAGAGAAAGCGAGGTGAGTTGGGAGAGGGAGTTCAGATCCGAAGGTAGCGTTCCAGTGAGCGACTGTGAAGCGATGTTGATTGAGGTGACGCTGTTGGTCGTGCACTTGATACCCTTCCACTGACAGAAGCTGGTCCCCGACCACCCCGACGGCGTGGGACTCAAGGCTTTGGCGAGCTTGGACATAAATAGAGCATCGTCGGCAATGGCTATGCACGTGCACAGAAGAGTGAAAGACAAGAAGATTTTAGAGACGGAACGTAGAATTTTGATTGAGAACATGGATGCAGTATGGTGTTACTTCGTGTAAGAGATTAGTACTTAAGAGAATATGATAACTGTAGGACGCCGGTAAACAATTTATTTCTATTTCACAAACACTCATTTATTAATATTGTCCCATCTTCTGTCTCATTTTTTCAATAATAATAATAATATAATTCCCACATTATTAATTGCTGCGTGTTGAATGAGTTTGAACCAGTAAAACGTTAGTAAAAGTCATGAAAAAGTATACCAGTTTTAGTAGTCACATTTAGACTTCAGAGTCAATGATTCACTGTTAACCTCAGAAAACTAAATTACTTATTCTTGAATTTGAAATATTTCACATTTTCTTGATGTCAAGATTAAAAATTACTTATATAGCTCTCGTTTTTAATAACATATTTCAATATATTCAAAATATTTCAACATATATTGATGTAAATTTAATATGCGGTGCCTTAGGGTTTGGAGAGATATGCTGGTACGTATAATGAAGTTATTACGGAGGCTATAAGAAAAAGTTGTTAAATGAATTTGAATAACAGGTAATTCTTAAAAGTAAAATCTTAAAGAAGATAAAAATAGTTAAAAATTATTTATATTAGAATATTATGTTGGACAATCTATGTGTCAATCTATGTGTAAATATATTTGAACATTGATGATGTGTCAATTTATGATTGGTCCCAAATTACTCCACAATCATTAATAATAATCATAAAAACTATTATGGAGTAAGACCAATCACAGATTAACACGGAGCTTACAGAATTTTTTTTTTGTTTACATTTACGGTTTTGACATAGAAATTCAAAAATAAAATTAATCTTTTAAACGTTATAAGAATTAGTGATTTGGTTACTAAATATAACATTATCTTAGAATTTTATTATCTGTTCTAATAAATTTTATAATTTAGTTTAATTGTTAAATAATTTAGATTGAAAATAATACTTAATTTGAAAAATTAAAACTATATAAGTAACTAAAAATATAAGTTAATTTTTATTTATTTATTTTTATATTTGTATATTATTTCAGTTACAATATAATTACTAACTTAATGTATACTATATTTCTCTCAATAGCCGAATTCTCTCATCTGATTTGCAGTTTCGAAATTGAATTCCATATCCAGTTGTCCAAATTATAGGTGGATTTTTTAGTTTTTCTTTTTATGTGACTAAAGGGAGAAAAAATTGAAAAAGAATACAAAGAAATAAGAAAAAATAGATTTAATTTTAGTGAAAGTAAATTAAAATAATTAATTAAAAATGTGGAGAATAAATTTTAAAAAAATTATTATTGGTGGTTAAAAAATTAGAAATGAAGTTAATTAATTTACGAACTTTTATTATTATGTGTATGATGATAAATGATTTTTTGAATGTTGAGAAAAAAATTAAGACTCATCAAATCTTTGTTATGTATGTGTTATCATTTTATGAATAATTACTTTTTAATTTTGGTTTGATAAGTTATTATTTGTATGTCAGTGTACATTATTTTTACGGAGTAGATCATCAATATAGAATAATAAAAATATATATCCTTTGGTTTGATAAAAATAAATATGAAAAAAAAATCACTTATTTGAATGAGTGAAAACGCTAATTTTTTAGAAAAGCACTCTATCACTTTTTTTCGAATAAAATGTGATAAAATATATAGTTTTTGCTATAGTAAATTTGTAATAATAAAATATACATCCAAAGTTTACTTGTTTGTTTTGTAATAATATTATAAGTAATGTTTATTTTTTAGATTAAAAACATATTTAATATTTAAAAAGTAATAATTTTTACCTCAAAATCACTATTTTATGAATTAAAAGTATATTTAGAAAAAATATATTTTGACACGTTATTACACTCATTTCACATTTTTTGTCAGTATATTTAATATTTTAACGAATAAAATTCTACATTTAACCTAATTTATTTTACTAAGTTTTCTTATTATCCCGTTTAAAATTGAGATAAAAAAAATTAAATTTCCTTTCTCTTTTCATCTAGTAGAGTGACAAGATTAAGGGAAGAACCATGATTCGTATAATTATTTTACCAAAAAAAATTACATTTTTGTTTAACAAAATTTAATTTCAAATACAAAACCAATTTTTTTTATATTTTCTTCTCAAATTATTCAAAGCTATTCTTCACATGGGATATTTTTTTCACTGAACTGCAAATCAAAAGTGAAAATTCTACCCTCCAGAAACCGAATAAACAGAAACATTTGAAGAATGAATTTGGTGCTGAATTCATTTGTAGAAAAAATTGTTCTCCGATGAGTATAAAATAATGAAAAATGTAACTGGGAAACGTATGCAGTAGCATGAAGCATTAGTATGAGGTGTAGAATACAGATTGTGAAATGATGGGATGTGGTGATGGAGCCCACGCATGTGCTTTCTCACCAAAGTCACCAATCTTCTTACCACACTTTTACAAAGTCAGTCTTCAAATACCGTAATATGCGCAAACGTGTAAGCTCCTCAACTCAAATTAAGCTCAGATGCCACAATCAACACGCACCTTCTAATTTCTTCTTTTTCTTTCATTTTTATGTCGATGATGATGAGGAACACTGAAAATGATAGCAGAATAAAATATGACAACCAAAAGCAATTTAAAAGATGCTCAAGGGACCTCTTTATGCCGATGCTATATAATTAACTTTGAACTCTTCATGCCATAGCTGTCCTCTGTTTCCAATCCCAATCTCTTTCATTGCTGTTGATTTACGCGGCTTTGGTTTGGCAATGAAAGTGAAATATTACAACTTACAAACACTTGGTCAAAAAATATAGTACTCACTCAATTAGCTACGAAACAACCAAATGGTAATAAATTTTCTTCTGATTAAAAAAAATAATGAAAAATATCATACAATTAACATTTCTATAATAATTCTCATCTAAGAAACCAACCATTTACTAAACCAATCTGTTAGCTTTGAAAAAATCAATAAAAAACATCAAACTCGTGCAGAAGGAGATTGCAGGAACATTAGAAAAATTAACATTTAAAAAATAAATAAATTGTGATACAATTCGGTGATGTTGCGAGATCAAAACAGCTTAACATCGTTCTCATCCGGTCCTCTAACCTGAGAAGCGATTTGTTTATCATTTTCTTCATCGGCAATCCATCGAATCAAAAGAGTCAGCAAATCCTGAAGGTTTTGCAGGAATGCTTGATTGAGTTTGTGAGATGGACATGTCAAACATTGTGGATGTGCCTTCGTTAGCTTGCCATCTTTGCAGAGCTTGAGGAAGGCTCATGTGAATGTCAATGCCATAACCTTCTTCTTCGTCGTGGCTGGTAGGCTTCCATTGCTCTACGAGAGGAACCAAGACATTCACTGCATGACCCATATCTGGCCTTTGATACGGTTCACGAGCAGTGCAATGACCTGCCAGTTCAGCTACTTTATATATGCTTTCCATTGTTTCCTCATCAGGATCGAGAGTTTGATCAATAGCCTTGGGGATGTTCTCCTTGTTAATCAGCACCCTACGGAACCAGGAAACCAGGTGAGACCTTTCATCAGGCACAGTATCGTCCAATGCCCTTCTGCCTGTGATCAGTTCCATCAAAACTACTCCAAATGCATACACATCTACTTTGGTAGTCACTCTTCCGGTAGCTGCCAAGAAACAATATCACATTAATCACAAGCAAAGGAATAGCTTAACATAAAGCTAAAGCAACCAACTGGATATGCAATTCTACAATAATCTGGCTTAGCTAAGACTATGCAATTCTACAAAAACTACACAAAACAAATATTCATCAAAGTAGTAGAAATGTGGAATTCATGGTTGACTGATTTTGAAACAAAAGAATCTCAAGGCACCAAGGAACCAAACAGCAAACATATAGCAAAACCTCTTGAGTAATCCAAGATTTAATCTAATCAAAGTTTTATTCATCACATAAAAAGGTAATAGGGAGCCGGCTACTTTAATTGTAGCCATTTCTCTATAAATGTCACATCTTATAATGCACATCCCCAAACCATCAACCCAAGCAGATGCGCAGGAAAACAAAAATTTAACTAGAAAACAAATCATGAAACAAGGAATAAAGGCTAACAACTAGCAATTATTACGAGAAAAATATCACAGTTGCCAGTTTAAAAAATATATTGAATTGTAGTCACGTATAGACAGTTATAATCAGGAAAGAAGACAAATTAAAAAGTCCAAAAATTTTAATACAGGCTTGGTCCAAATATACCTGCATATTCAGGTGCCAGATATCCAAATGTTCCAGCCAACTTTGTCTCTACAGAATATTTCCCATCTGGTGCATTTTTTACCAAACCAAAATCTGCAACTTTGGCTCTCATGTCATCACCCAATAATATGTTTGAGGGCTTCAAGTCCCTATGAATGAAACTTTGCTGAGCTAAACTGTGCAAGTATTCCACTCCCCGAGCTACATCCAAAGCTATTGCTATTCTTTGCTTCCAAGTCAACGGAGTACATCCATTTTCACGCCAATCAAACAGGTGTTGTGTTAGCGTCCCTTGAGGCATATACTCATACACCAAAAGCCTTTCATTTCCGTTTATGCAATATCCTAAAAGAGCAACTAAATGCCTGTGTCTGACTTTACTAAGAACTGCAATCTCAGCTTGGAACTCATTCAATCCCTTGCTCCCCGTTGCAACAGATTCCATTCTCTTCACGGCAATTTTACTTCCATCATGCAATTCGCCTTTATAAACAACTCCAAACCCTCCCCTACCCAAGATGTTTTTCTCACTGAAATTATTTGTTACTTGCCGAAGAACCTGAATTGAAATAGTAGCATTCCCACCCTCAAAAACATGAATATCACTACGCTCACTGCCCTGGCTATGCAACTCGCTTGGGACGCCACCATTGGAATTTGTAACGCTCATCATATCAATCTTAACCTCTCCTTTCCCATTTCCGGGATTATTAACCCTCCCAAACTTTCCGTGACGGTTTTTAGCTTGACACTTGCAAAAGACAAATACGACTACCGCAACAAAAAACACAGCAATAACAACAATACCTCCTATCCAAGCAGGAGAGAGTGCAGAACCGCCTGACGCTGCATTTGGACTTCCACTTGGTGCACCACCAGAATCGCTTGAAGGAGTAGTTCCACCGCTACCTCCAGAATGCCCAAGCAGAGGGTTACCTGCATTATTGAACTTCACCTTGGTTGGGAACTTTGGTACGTCACCAGATAGATTGTTATTAGACACATCTAGAATCTCAAGCTGACCCAGATTAGTCAAGCCTTGCGGTATTGATCCTTCCAAATGATTATCATTGACATACAGGTTCCTCAAATCAGTTAAATTGGCAAATGCCGGTGAAATCGTTCCGGTCAAATTCTGCTTCGCCAAATTCACAGTAACAATCTTTCCCGTAGCACACACAACAAAACTCCAATCCGCACAAGGATCATTCCCGGACCAGGATCGCGCCAACTGAAGGGGATAGCCAAAATCTTTGGCGATATCAAGCAAAGTGGTTACCCGAAAATCGCAGGGTCCAGAGTCTTTCCTACAAAAACTATTCACCCCGTCAAGAGTGACCTTCACACCTTTACCAAAGGAAGGAAGAGGACCCTGAAGCACATTGTTGTCTAAAGAAACATTCTGCAAACTGGAAAGGGACATGAGAGAAGGTGGAACCACACCGGTTAACTGGTTGTCTCTCAGTTGCAGATCAAACAGAGTAGTGCAATTTGACAAATCCGGAATGGGACCCGTGAAGAGGTTCTTCTGAAACCAAACCTGGGACAAACGGGTCATTGAAGCAAGCACTTCAATGGTACCAGAAAACCCGAACCCGTCTTTTTGATTGTTGAGCCACAGATTCTGGATCCCAGATCCCGCAAAGGTCTTTGGCAAACCCCCAGTAAGATTGTTGTACGAGAGACGAAGCTCCTGCAAACTCACAAAGGAGGCAAACACATCAGGCAAGGTACCAATGAGGTTTGTGTTTCCGAGATCGAGTTTGGCAAGGTTGGTGGACTGAGTTAACTCGACGGGAATCCTCCATGGAGCGAGGTTGAAGCTGTCTGCCATGCTGAGACTTTGTAAACTAGTGAGTCCGTTGAAGCAACCATCGGGAATGGAGGTGAAGTTGTTGCCTCCTAGGAACACAGTTTCCAGCATAGAGAGGTTGGCAAGGGAAGGTAATGCGCCGGACAGCGCGTTGCCCTGGAGAGAAAGCGAGGTGAGTTGGGAGAGGGAGTTGAGATCCGGAGGTATTGTTCCCGTGAGCGACTGCGAGGCGATGTTGATTGAGGTGACGCGGTTGGTGGTGCACTTGATGCCCTTCCACTGACAGAAGCTGGTCCCCGACCACCCCGAAGGCGTGGGACTCAAAGCTTTGGCGAGCTTGGACATGAACTCGCCATCGTCGGCGATGGCGGTGGAAGAGAGAGTGAAAAAGAGAAGAAAGAGTTGACATAGAGAATGTAGGGTTTTTAATCTGGAGTTAGCCATTCAGATTTGGGAGAAGGGGGAAGACTAATCGTTCGATACGTTTGGTTGCTTTTGATAATAACAAGTTATTGTACAGAGCAAGAAGAAGAGAATGGAAGCAGAGCAGAGAGGAAAAGCTGAAAACTGCGCCAACCTCATGTGCCAGTAGTTATGGTTATGCCTACTCTTTTTTTCAAATCAATACTTAATGATCAATAATGTCACAATTTTACAATTAAATAATTCTCTGTATTCTCTACGTGATTAAGTATAAGTATTTATACAGGTAAAATAATACAAATTAAGTTGTATCATCGCAAATTTAGGGCAATTAGTATGACCGAAGTGCCCTTTTTGTTACTTGCTGGGTGTTTTGATAGTAGAAAAAAGGAGCATGGGCCCATGACAGTGAAAGGGAAGGCCCCACATCCAGAGTAGTAGAGTGGAGAATCAATACCAAAAGACAGAGAAACCGCTGTATTAGGTACTCTCAAAAGAAAAATAACAATTTTATTTAAAGAAAATTTAATTTAATTCGCATATATTCGTGTAAAATAATTATAATTTAAAATTGTTATTGACATATGACATAAAAATTAAAGTGAGATAATTTTATATGATACATATATGTGGGAAAGAAAAGAAATACGTGGTTGAGTCAAATCAGTATAGTGGTCCCATTAATGCCAACTGTTGCTTACTAGATTTGGCGTACATTGTTTGTCTTTCCATTGACTCCCTCAAGCTGAGATTTGAAACAAAACCAAGGTATATATAATCGTATGTAGTATAATGTTTTAAAAACAGTATACGAATATATATCTTATATCTGAATTATTTATACCTTTTTAGTACATTAGTAACTTGGCGGATTTGAAGCGACAGGGCAAGAATAATTAATTGATTTAATAAAAGTAATCACAATAATAATATACCAAACACTGTCTTCTTTATCCTTTTTCAATTACTTTTGATACTGTCTTAACCTTTTATCATTCTCCTTTTCGCTTTCCACGGAAGCTTCCCCCATCCACCCCATTATCTGCCAATGTTAATTACAAACTAATTGTTTTTTCAATAAACTATTCATGAAAGGCCAAGGACATGTGTGTGGGCAAGTGCAACGTATCATCCCGTGGGTAAATGCTTTTCAGCCATTAGATATACTTTATTTTAATTTACGGTTATGATGCTATTTTGAACTGTGGTGGCAACGTTGGGCTTCTGTTGTGGATTCTTGGACTCCATGTTTGCAACAACATGCTCTCCTGTTGGAAACTTCTAAACATGGTTTCTTTATCCTTCACCAAGTTTGCATTTTATATTTTTTTGTTTTACGTTTAAATTTTTATCATCGATTTTTTTTACCAACATCATATGTAAACGTCGTATTCAAAAAATCTATGCTTTTTACATTACATTCATTTTAAAAAAAAAATAAAAACCATTTATAAAAGTAAGTATAAAATAGGTTTATCGCAATTGAATGATTTTGTTAATATTTATAATTTTAATATGTTCTGATAGATTTAATGAAACACTTTTATGTTTTCTTTTTAGTTCATTCACGTTGAATTTCTCTTTATAATTACTAATCAAAACAAAAGGAACCTACAAAGTTGTTTTTGTTGAATATTGCTCATTATATTCAATACTAAATTTCATCAAGACAGCATTTTATGTTGAAATTCTCAGAAAGTAGAGAAAGAAACATACGACTTCAGATATTGGACTTCTCAACATTTTAAGAGTACGAATTTCTTGGCCCACTTTTCTTTTAATAGCTACATTTGGTACGAGACAATTGGTGACATGCACTTTCTTCCTACACCTCCATAATCTTTTTCCTACACTTCCGTATAAAAAATTTCATTTTTATTTTCTACAGATTATACGATTTACAAATTATTTTTCAAAAGTTAAAAATAGCTTTCAGATCATATAATTTACAAGACAAAGATAACTTTTAATTTGTACAATTCAAAGATAATATTTAAAAAAAAAAATATTGATTTTCAAATTATTTTCTACAGATTAATATATATATATATATATATATATATATATATATATATTACGTCAATTGTTTTTTAATTCAAATGACATCACTTTTTCATAAAATATTTTTCGTTCTATTCATCCTTATTCAAACAAAATTCTACGAAAAAATGTTAAAATTCTATATTTATTAAATTAAATAAAAATTATAGTACAAGATATATAGTTACTCTTCAAATCAATTAATATGTTTAAAAAAGTAACAATCTAACAAACTCATCACCATGACTAAGTAAATAGGAAAAAGTTTCTTTAATATCTTATGCATAACTCAACAATTTACTTTTTGTGGGATTTAAATCATTTAGAAAAAAAAAGTTAATTTTTATATTTATAAAAAAGTTAAAATATGAAATGATAGTTGTAAAAATTTATGGAAGTCAACTATGAAAAATATTAGAAAGGCTTTGGATTTAAAAAGTTGATATGTAGGATGCACTTGACTTTACCAAGAGTTTGTGGAAGTTTTGCTTTTTAGTATCGAAAATAAGGTTTACAACAAAGCTGAATTGGAACATTGTGCTTCTTTAAGACGTCACAAGAATCAACCCAAAAAACAAGAATGTTACATCAGACAATCCTGTCCAATCCTGCGACATAATCAAGAAAAGTCCTAATGTTCCTATCCGAAGAGCCTCCTTCCTTCACGGCTTCTCGAGCCAAACATTTCCACTTCTCAGCATTCCTTCTCAGCTCATCTCTTTTTTCTCCACTCCCCATCACCACTTCCAAACACTTCCTAATCTCTTCGCCATCCACTATCCCTTCCGCATTCGCTTTACCATCCACTCTCACCCCCGTCTTCCATACATCTTCCACCAGCTTTGCGTTTGTCCCTTGGTCTGACCACTGCGGAAAACTCACCATAGGAATCCCCGAACTCAAACTTTCCATTGTCGAATTCCATCCGCAGTGTGTCAGAAAACAACCCAACGAACCATGTGACAGAACCTCCACCTGAAAATCATAGTTCCAAACCTCCATTTATTTTTACACAAATATACAATCTAATAATCTCTCCCAACCCTGCATGTATATCCCACATATTGAGGTATCTAATAGTTTCTTACCTGAGAACACCAATTGACAATCTTCCCCCTCTCCTCCAACTCCTTTCTGCAGCTCAGTTCTTCCAACTTTTCTTGTTTTCCATTGGGTTCTCTTATGACCCACAAGAAGGGATACCCGGAATCCAGCAACGCACGTGCTACCTCCTCCATCTGCCTCTGACCCAACACAGCAAGGGTACCAAACGAAACATAAACCACAGACAACGCCGGCTTTGAGTCCAGCCACTCAATGTAATCGTTTGACCCGTTGTAGATGTCAGCGCCAAAGGAAGTATCAGTCGGGTCTTTACCGTCCAAGAAGGCGGAGGGAATCAGTGGCCCAATTGAAATCATGGTTAGCTTATCGATGGCTTTCAAGGCCTCGGGTTCCAAGTCCTGGAAGGTGTTGACAAGAACTCTAGGGTTGGTTTCTTCGTCGAAAAGTTTAAACTGTTCTTCGAGTGAAGGAATAGCGAAAGAGTAGGCATTGGAGGGTAAGAGGAAAGAAGGAACGTCACGTGTTGCGAGCGAAAAGGGCAAACCTGGAAAGTCGATGATGGAGTTCTCTGATTTGTGGATGGTGTTAATGTAGTCCCTGTATTCGTGAAAGTAGTGATAATAGATATCCAAAACCGTGGCAGGTTGAATCCACAGGAGCACCCCCGGAATACGAAACTCACGCGCCACCTTTGCGACCCAGGGAAGCATGAGGGTGTAGGTGAGGCAGGTGAAAGGTTTGCCTTCCTCTTTAGCGGAGGTTATGATGTTTCCCAAAAACTCAGAGCCGCGGCGCTTGAGCTCGGCCATGTAGGAGTTCACGTGGGAGTCCTCGGTGGTTTTGTAACCGTCGTCGTAGCCGTCGGAGAAGGTGACGAAGGAGAGGCCGGGGACGGTGGGTTTTTTGAGCATGCGACGGTGGAGGTAGACGCTGGTAGCGAAAGTGACGTGGACGCCAATTGCAGCGAGTCGCTTGGCAAACTGAAGAGAGGGGTTTACGTGGCCTTGGATGGGGTAGGTTATGAGGAGGAAGCGTGGTTGCACCATGGTAACGGTGGCGCGTGAAAATGCAGAGTCGATATTACTTACTAAGAAAAGGTTAGTTAAACGAGTGACATAGGAGGCAGAGAAGTAACATGGTGGGTCGTTATATAGAGTGGAGGAAGCCAGAAGAGCGAGTAGTGACGTTTGCGGTGACGAAAAGGGTAGGGCTGGTGGAAATGTCCGTTCACGAGGTTGAGTTCTGTCTCTCGTGATATGGTATGTGGTGACAAAAAATTAAGAAAAATTAACAATGCTCTCTTGTTTCTTTGTCATTTTAGAGATTTTAAAGATTTCAATAAATTGAAATTGAAATATATAGTATAAAATTATTTATAATTATTTTTTTAAAATAATTTATTTAGATTGAATGATTAAGAGTATCTTAAATTTTAATTTTATTGTTTACAAGATAAAATAATTTATTTTTATTTTAAGTCAAACTCAACACTATTTTTAAACTAAAATTGACTTAGTTCAATTTCGATTCAATATGATTCATTTTGACTTTTTTTTATTTTGATTATTTTCTAAAAGTTCAATCTAAATGAATTAGATCTCATCTTTAACTTGAATTGACTTGTCTCAATCTTTAACTAGAGTCGATTGATTTCAATCTTCGACCCAAATCGATTGTGTTAGGAATTAGTGAGAGTCAACTCTGCTTGAACTTCAACCTTCAGCCCAAGCCAATTCGGTTTTACTATTACCAGGGCCAAATCTACTCAGCCTCTGACCTATGTCATCTCAATTCAACCTTCGACCTAGATCAACTCGGCTCAAGCTTCGACCTGGACCGACTCGACTCGACCTTTGGCTCAAACTGACTTAACTCGACCATCAATCCACATCGACTTGACTTGACTTCAGTTTGGACCGAATTGCCTTGAAATTTGGCCCAGGGTAACTTGTCTCAACTTTTAGTCTAAGTTGACCTAACTTACATTTAACTATAACCAACTCGACTCAATCTTTAGCTCGGGCCAAACCAATTTAACAACCTTGGTCGACCTGACTCAACCTTCAACCTAGACCGATCCCACTTGATCTTCAATTCGGATTGACCCAACTTGACCTTTGGCATGGGCCAACCCAGCTCGGCCTTCGACCCGACTCAACTTTGATCTGGACCAACTCAAGCCAACATTTAACTCTAACCATCTTGACACGACCATCGACACAAGTTGACTCAGTTATACCTTCAACATAAGCAGACTCGACTCAACCTTCGTAAGTGTAATGATAATGGAGTGGAAAGTGAGTTTTTAAATTTCTTATATTTTGAGGATATTTGATTTTCTTTTTCACTTTATTCATTTGAAATATCTTCTAAGAATCCTTAAATTTAAATTTATTTCTAATTACTTTAACTAAACAAATCATTTTAGTGTAAATGATTTTAAATTCTTTAAATAAATTAAATATCTTTCTAAATTATCTCATTCAAACATAACACACACAAGCCTTTGTTTGTATAAATTAATGAATAAAAGGAAATGAACGGAAACGAGGAGCAAAAGGACCATTCTGATATAATAAATGAGTAAATTTTTAAAAAAATTATGGATATAAATAAGTTGTGCATGATTTCATTAAAAATATTTTTTTCATTATTACACTAATTTTAATGTAGAATTTTTTTAAATTAAATTTGTACACTGTATAATTTGAATTTAATGCATTTTAAACTGAAACTGTACTAGGATGACACACTTAGTTTCTTCAAAGTAAAATCTTGTGGCACAACTTATCCATTTTCTTAATTGTTTTCTAAATATGTCCATTTTAATAATTTTCAAATAAATTACATCAAAAACCGTTTTTTTTTGTCTAAATAAAGAGAAAATTGAGATTTTGATTTTGCGGACTAAGCACAAGGTAGAGTATATGAAGAACTAAAAGAAAATTTATGAAAGATTTAATTGATTTGTAATATTATTAGCTTTCTCTTGTATTAAACTTAATTTAAATAACTAATAATAAATTATTAAAAATTATGTTTCAATTTATATTATTTCATTATGTATAAAGTATAAAAAAAAATCAACTAAAAAATTTATAATCGATTTCTATCAAAACTATAATCGATTACACCTTAAAGTGGTAGGCATTCATAGTTGACAAGTGCTTGAAAATGCATGGAGAAATAGAAAAAATAAGTTTAAATATGTGAAAGTCACCTCCTCCTTACAACACTCGAGACTTTGAAGCTATTGTTCTTCTATTTTCATCGTTTCATCAAATATGTAAAGACAAATAAAGTTCGTCTAACTTTTTCCATCTCTGTGAAACGTTGACCCTGAGAAACAAACACGGTGATACTTATATTATTTGGACGTAGAAAAAGTTAATGGCAACAAGTTGAAAGTTTAATACATATAATTCATGTGATTATAAAAAAATAAACCTAAGTGTGTAATTTAAACATTTATTGGAATTTCATTAGATTTAATTTACTAATAATAAATACAATTATATTTAAAAATTAATCCAATTATAAAAATGGATAAATTGTAGAAATACAAGTCTTAATTTTATACACATACCCCTGTAAAAAAATAGTCAATTGTTGACGTACAAAATTTATTAATAATTTCAATTTATGAGAGGTTAAAAGTGATAAAAAATTATAGTAATTTTATTAATAAATTAGAAAATTTATTGATAATTATAATTTATGACGACAAAAAATATATTAATAAATATTTGTTAGTATTTATTAACGAATTAATTTTGATGGCAAATAACTCTTGATATTTCTCTTTCACCTAAGTGCATGTGTAAATATTTATCAATAATTATTTATAATTACTATAAACTTTGGTCATCAATTAAATCTGTAGATAAATTTCATATTTAGATCTTTTTCTTTTTCTTTTTCATTTTCTTCTTTTGTGTGAGTAATTTCTGACTCCTCTCTTTTTTCTATTATCCTTTTCTTTCTATACATCTTACCCTGTTTGGATAATGATACTTAAATAACATTTTTTGACAACATTTGAACATCATTCTACGTATTATTCTGTGATTAATCTAAAATTACTCCACAATCAATAATAATAATCATACATTACTATGGACCAATCACAAAATAACACGTAGGATGATGTTCAAATGTTGTAAAAAAAAACGTTGTCTAAGTAACATTATCCTTTCTATTTATCCTGTCCACTATTTCCGTTTGCAATTATTACTGTTGTCTAGTCTCTATTATCCTTCTTCCGTTGGAATTAGCTTCTCTTCCTTATTTTTACCCCTTCTCTTATTCTTTTTACTAGTGTTACTTAATTTGTAAAAAATATCAGAGTGAAAAGAATATTTGTTGTTCTCTTAAATGACAAAATTATTAATAAAAAAAATTATCAATAATAAAAGTTATAAATTATTAACTTTTTTTAAGAAATATAGTTATCAATATATTTTACTAATGAGTTTTACACAAATTGATTAAAATCTAAAAGGAGAACGTAACATTATTTTACAGATTAATTTTATTAATAAATTTTAGAAGATTTGTTAAAAGTATTTTAGCGTTGTTTTATTGACATAATTTATCAATTAATTTTTTTATAATAAAAATTTATAAATGTTTATTAATAAATATAAAATTTAAAAAAAAGTTACAATGATTTGATTACTTATATTTTCTTTAACAATTAAAATTATAAAATTTGTTAATAAAATTTATTGATAAATTTTATTTCATGGACGAATTTATTTCTCAACAATTACAAAAATTATTGTTTGTTTATAATGGATTGAAAATTAAAAGTGAAAACATGAATTCATGTTAAAAATAAAAAGTGAAAAGTATATATATCAACACTGAGTTCTTCTTAAACAAAATTTTAATTTTGTAAACTTGATACTAATTTTTGAGAAAACTTAAAAAACAGCTCAAAATATATTCATATGTTACTATTGGACTTATTTCAATAAGCTCTTCAGAAAAATCTCACAACCTTTATAAAATAACTTCACTCTATTTCTTTAATTATGAAAAAATCTTGGTTCCATTTGCACGTTTCACAAGCACATATATAGAAAAAGGTTACAAAAAAAAGAAATATCTTCAACAAATTAAAGCTTATTTTAATTTATAAGAAAAAATGAAAACAATTTTCTCATCACTTTTCTCTTTCATTACATTTACCACAATACACTTACTCCTACTACTACGATAATGGTAGGTTGTCACTAATGCACTTATTTAACATTATTGAACATGATATTTTTTATTTAAAAATATAATAAGAGTAAAAAATGATGTCTCAACCATCACTTCATTTCACATAATTTTTATACTAAGTAAAAAATATGTTTTTAATAATAGAAAAGTAAAAAATAACATGTTGGTTGATCAATTAAGTAAAATCTTTAAGAACATGGAAGTAAAGAGAACAATAAAAAGGACACGTTTTTCCTTTCTATGCATTTTAGCCTAAATAAGAAAATACATACAATTTAAAATGCAAAAAAGAAAATCCTCTGTTCAATATTGAAACACGTAAGATCTCACTATACAATAGTGATAATGAGAAAAACTGGTAACAATAAACGCAACCACTACGAAGATAGGAAGGATTTTGAAAATGGAAAAAGAGATGTAAAATTAAAGTTTCATATTGAGATATAACAAAGTGGTAGGTAGTAAAACGAATTTAATTTATTTTGAATATGAATATCATACATAAAGCATGAACTTAGAGAAAAAGGCAAAATAGAGAGGAAGACACAAAATTAAAGAATCAAAAGACCGACACATAATAATAAAACATATTTTACAAAGAAAAACAAAGACTCGTTTGTTTCTCAGCGCTTGCACTCAGCAGGAAGGCCTTGTGGGAATCGCTTAAGGTCGTTGCAGTAGTTATAGATCATGAAGTACTTTTGAACCCATCTAAGTCTTCTTCTGCCATAGGCGTCAAGCTCCGTGCTCTGCCATGCAGCATCAGAGAATGAATTGGAAGACACCGAGAACTCCGTGGCTTTGAAATTGCGGTAGTAGGCTGTAAATGGTGCCTTCGACCAATCAGTTTTCACCAAGCCACCTCTAGTTGCCCAGTCATCAGCATTCCACAGGCTAGAATAGATTCTCATGGGTTGATTCTTCGGGAAAGGAACACCGGCACTCTCAGCATTCTTGAACACCCTTATGGGAATGTTGTCCACCAAGAAGCTGCACAACAGATAAATGAATAAGTTTTGGTTTGTTCCATGCCGGTTACGGAAGGGAAAAGGCACACACCATGGAAAGTGAGAGACGAAGAAAACATAAATATTTTGTTTTTACTCACATGATGTGTTGGGGCTTCCATATGATGGAGTAAGTGTGGAAGTTTCTGGTGGGGTCGAACCAGAGGTAGAACTGTTGCTCTCTGTTTCCTTTGCCTTGGGTAAACACGTTTGTGTGGAGAATGTAGGGGTCGCCGCTCACGTTTCCCAAGAATTCAAAATCAATCTCGTCATGGGTTGGTCCCTGAGATGACAACTGCATCACAAAATACTACCGTTATGGACTCTACACACAAAGAATGAGGTTCTGTGCTATTATGTGAAGAAAGCATCATGGATTGAAAAACAAAGTAACAGTTGCTGTGAAAAGTAAAATGCTCTGGCCAGCATGGCAACGAATGAATGTTGCGTAACTTGCGTTTGAAAGGTTGATGCCAAAAATGTGCAAGCGATGCAATAATGGTGTTATTTAAAAGTGAGTTACGTCTCACGAGGAAGTGATGTTAAAGTTGCTTTTGAAAAAGAAAGAAGAATATATATAGTGAGAGGGGGAGAAGAAAGGAATGAACATACGTAGTAAGCAGTGACAGTGCCGGCAGAGTTGCCAGCGACGAGTTTGAGCTGCATATCGATCCTCCCAAATAAGTACTCTTTCTTGGATTGGAAGCCAGAGCCAGAGACTTTGTCGAGCGAAAGAGATAGAAGCTGACCACCGCCGAATATCTTAGCACGGTGGTCACCCCATGTGAGATCAAAGTCTTGGTAGAAGTTAGCAGCACATTTAGCCACCACCCCTAGCAGAAGGGCGTAAAACATAATACAAGTTGAAGAAGCCATGCTGGAGAAAGAGGAAGAAGAGGTTTTGTTTGGTGTTTTGATGTGAAGGAATGTGTTGGAAGGAGGCGTGTATATATATATGCGATAAAGAAGGGACAGGTGAGGGAAACAGGACTTGGAATATGGATTGTGTTGCGTATGGTGGGAATGGATGATGGGACGCGTGAGAATTGATTACTGGTGACAGCTTTGCAAGCTTTGAAAGCTGGAAGCTTTTTGTTTGAAAGCTAGATTATTAATTACGCTAGTATTCGAGTTTTTGAGTTATGTTATGAGTTCAGTGAAGAGCCAAATCATGATTGTGCTTGTGTGTATAATATATATATGCCTGGGTCCCATTTTAGAGTATGATTTGGAAAGTAAAACCAGAAATTATGAGAAAATTGAGGCGGTGGATGCCAACTGGATTTTGTATCACGGAAAGAATCAAAGGGGAATAAGAGGAAAAAGTAGTATTTTACTTGTCCATTGGTCTTGTAATAATGCATTGTGAATAATCTGAGATGATGCCATCTGGCAGGAGAAATGCTTCACCTCCAATTTATCCGTTGCAAAGTAATTGAGAGTTAATGAATTTAAAGGTTCTGACAGTATTCAGAACTTCACGAGACCTACAATGGTGTTATGGTATGCTTATCCCTTAGCTGGTACTTGTACTCTTGCAGCCACATAGCTTGAGGTTTGAGTTTCAATTTTGTCTGTTACTGACAACAACTATGAATGTGAAATAAAGAAAACCAAGAAAACAAGTACTGTATATGTACATATTTATCTTGGTAATATTGTTTTTTATATTCTTAATTATTTAGTGGAAAGCTTTTGTATTACGTGACTGTGATTAAGCTGCGCCTGATAGCGATATATTTTTCAGATAACTCAACTAAACATCGGATAAGATCACACAAGGTATAGCTCTCCAAAAGGTAGCATTCGAAAACTATCCATTGCCGTACAGTGTCAGAGATTGTAGTAATGATGACAGGGCAAATTATTGCGGCAAAATAAACTGTATTTTTTTTTTCTTTTATCAGGAAACATTGGCTTTTACCAATTATTCTATCTTTATAGAAGTATTGAATTCGTTTTTATGTTTTTAAAATATTAAATACAGATAAATTGTGTTGTATTAGTTGTTCTAAAATGAAAATAATGCACTTGTGTTGTAATCAAACTTGTATGTGTAATTTTTACTGTGAAATGGGCAACAAGAGGGACATATTTAGCATATGCTTAGATATTTGTGAAGAGTTTTTAAAAGTTAAAAATATGAATAATTTGAAAGTGTAAGATAGGTAATGGGTATGGGAATCCAGCTAGCAATAGACAGAATCTTGGACCTCTGAAATGATGCTACCTTACTTAAATGTGTTTTAATTTTTATACGATGTAGCAGTTTGAAGATAATGGAGGAGATTATAATGTACAGAGGGTTGTTGGGAAATTGAATTAGCTCATCCTTTTTTCCAGCATGCGTGTTTCTTAATTTGTTTGTTGTTTAAATTTTAGTAAGAAAACAAGAATGCGAGTACAATGTTGTTACATATAATTGATGCTTTCGGCAATAATGTTATGCTTTCCTTTTTAATAAAGAAACTTTTTTGGAATGAGAATCAGTCTCTCTTCATTATATTATTGAAGCATTGGGCATTGTTCATGAAACAATTGATTATACAATGAGATGATATTGCTGGATGCAACTAAAATTTCTGATAATCATGAATATGCATATTATTTCTGATAATTAATCAACGTTTAATTGAGTGTAACAATATGAAATTGAACATCATAGATGAACCATAATTGATAACAGTACAATTTAATTTGTAGGCAGTGTTATGATTGAAGAAGAATGACACGTTTCGAATTGGCATATAAAACGATACATTATACTTAGTAAGACATTGATGTCGTGTAGGGTAGTACTTTTGTATTTTGATAATTCGGAAATAATCATGTAGAGTACTGAGTTTATCTCTGTTCTACCGTTTTCACTCATGTTTCTTTCACATAATTTTTAATTGTTCTAACTTTACCAGTTATTATCGTTGCATTTGAAAATTTGACCTCACTAAAACTACGATAATATGATAATATAACGATTTTTTTCATTTAAAATAATACTTAACTCGTAATACCACAAAAATACAGATTTTCCAATTCAGATTTTTCTAATGGCTTACAATATAAAACAACCTGATATATAATTTAATTCGCATCCCTTTTTTTAATTCTTATTAATTAAAAGATTTGTTTTGAAAATTTTGTAATAAGAAACAAATTTAAATGATAAAATTATGAATAATTTTAATAAAAGTATTTACATTTTTCAGATTAATGGATTTAAACAGAATAAAAGAAAATGATAATTTTTATTTTTTATTAAATAAATAAAGAAGAGAAGAGGAAATTATAGAGAATTTAATAAAAAGAGAAAATTATTGTTTAAAAATGTATAAAATCTGAAGAAATTATTGATCTTGTGAACGCACCAACTTGTGGTACGTATTCAGTCTTTTTCAAGAATCGTGTGATGGGTGTTATCGGTGGGCTTTGTCTCTTCTTCAGCTGAAAAAAGCGCACCCAACATTATTGTCATTTTTGGCTGTTGAAATAAAAAATAATATTTTTTAAATCTTGATAAATTAAACTAAATCAGAGAGAGATGAAAAATTCAAATATATATATATTTTTTTAATTTTCTCATTCAAAGGCATAGTTCTTTTAAGTAAGGTAATATATCATGTTTAACAAATTTTGATAGTCTAAATATAAAGGATTATGGTAATCTACTGGCATTAAAAATGATCTAAAATGATAAACAAGACGAGATTGGTAGAGTATTAAATTTGTTTTAGACATTAAATAATTTGGATAATGAATTATTTTTTATATAAAAAAAAAAGATTTTGGTTGGAGAATATGGCAATGATACAGCTGAACAATAATTTTGAATGATTAGGGTTGACGAGTACTAATCAAAGGGTGCATCTCAACGCCACGCGGCAACGTATCGGTCACAGTTAAAGTGGGTCCGTGCCAAGATTATCCAACTCTTCAAATCAGGAAAATAGAATAATATTAAAATCAAATTTTAAATACCAATATTTTTTTCCTTATCCTGAGATATGGCTTCAAAATATTTTTTAAAAATAAAAATCTTTCTTAAATTTTTAAAATACACAATATTTTAAATATGATAACTGATGTTAAAGATGCTGTATGAACTTATTTTAGTTAAAAATAAATATAAAATAAGATTCTTTATTTTTGCTTTCAACGAAGAATAATGAATTTTTAAGGTCAACGATTCAACTTAGAATATATAATTTGATTAGAAATGACTATAAATATGTTTTTAGTCCGTATACTTTTGGACGATTTTGATTTAGTCCCTCTTTCATACTAAGGTACAATTTAGTCCTTCAACTTTAGAAAACTCTAGTTTTAGTCTTTTTTTTACCAAAATTTTTTTAACTTTATTTGCTGTTTCAAGCACGTTTCATTCATTATAGTATTTGGATTGTTTACACTGTTTGACACATCTTTGCTTCAATGTTAACTGAGAAACGCTAATGAAACGTGCTTGAAACAGCAAATAAAGTTAAAAAAAATTTAGTAAAAAGGATTAAAATCAGAGTTTTGACTAAATTGTACCTTAATTCGAAAGAGAGACTAAAACAAAATCGCCCCAAAATATAGGGACTAAAAACATATTTAACCCTTAATAAATTAATAAAAAAGTTTATAATTCCAAGTAAGTACCATTTTTACATAAAAACACGTATCTCATCGATTGTGTGATTTAGGGGTAAGTTATTTTAAACTTTAGATACCTAAAATATCTTATCTTAGCAAATACTAGTATTTTTATTATTTTATAAAAAAACTATAAATATAACAGTAGATCTATATGACTAATAAAGGAATAGTTATTTATCGTTATTATTAACATTTCCTTTTTTCTTCGATTTGTAAAATGATTAACAATAATGTTTGATAACGTTGTAAATATACTTTATATTAACTATTTAGTAATATATTAATATGTTATGAATGTTTAAAAAATTATTAAATGTATAAGCTAGGAAAATTATTTCAAACATGTGATTCTAGAGAAATATGTATATTATATTAGATCAAACTTTCCAAAAATCTAAAATAACCAAATCTTTATTCTCATACATACGCTTTTCGGTTTATAAAAATGGTAAAAGCTAATTATTTAATTACTTTGATTATTTCTGAGAATCCCACGTGTTGTTATTGTATGATAAATTAGCTAGATTACATTATTGTTTATTTTGGTATAAAGAAATAGAATGAATCAGGTTGAATTTTTTTGGTCTTGTTTATGCATGCAATATCAATTAAATTTTAAGATTATTTACTGAAAATACAATTCCAGCCTGGTAATGTTACGCTTTTATTAATTATTTATTTAATATTTTCATACATATAATTGTGTGAATATTAATAATGTTAGCTAATTAATTATACACTTGAAAATTTTATCAATTAAATTATTCCATCACAAATTTTCATTTTATGTAAATAAAAAATATGTTATTTTATTTAATTGTTTTTTAATGCTGTTTAGTTGTGTACACGATACTAGATTATTTTATACCATTATATAAAAAAAATATTATTTAGTATACCCATTTTATTTCTTATTTTATTTTTTAAATAATGATTTTTTATAATTTGATTTTTTTAAATTTAATTATTTTTAAACTAAAATAACAGGAGATTTTTCCTTTAGTATACACATACTCTTTCTTATTTTATTCTTTAAATAAAAATTTATCAAACCAAAATAATTACATTATCAATTTTACCCTTTGTTTTCCTTTTAAATTTAATCTTTTCCAATTTAACTCTTTTTTTAATTTAATTACTTTTCAAAAACTAAAATAACTATCCATAATAAAAAATTCTTACAAAATAAATAAAAATTACCCATAATAAAATTATATAGGATATTTGTTTTTATTTTTATAGTTATGATTAAAATAATTTTATATTTTTTTCATAAAAGGTGAATATTTTGTAAAAAAATTAAAATAAAAAGGTATATATATTAACAACAAAAGAATCTTGCGATGTAAGAAAAGGCAAAGAGATTTTGCTGTGACATAAACGTTTAGGACATTACATAAAAAAATTATTTTGATCAACTTTACACTTCAAATTTGTATTGTGATATTCATAAGCTCACAAAAAGTCACACAATTCATTTTTCTTTAATTTTAAATGAAAGTGTTTTTCTTTTTATGATCATTCACTTTGATGAATGAGTCCATTTTAGTTTTTTTTTTTTTTTTTATCGATAATTAGACTCAGATGATTTGATTATGTTTGATGAAGTCTTAAAATGAAGTTGGAGGATTATTTTAGAAATTTTTGCAAAAGTAATTGAGACTTAGTAGAGAGCATAGGCAATTAGGGAAATATATGCAATATCAACTTAACACCATCTACCTCTCTTCAGTATAATAAAATACTTCTTCAAAATCTCTTAAAATGAAGGAATAAGTCCTAAAAAATACACTCAGTTTTAGTACTTCAAGTATTTATAACTTGTTATTAGTAACTTAAAATAACAATATTTCAATTATATATTTATTTTATTTTTAATTAATTTTTTAATATATATTATTATATTATTAAACAGGGTTGTCAAGTGAGAGTGAATTTTTTAGGAGGTATTATTTTCCATACTTGAATGAAGACGAGTGACTAAAAAAATGTGAAAACTACTATTTTATATAGATAATATTTAAAAATTTAAAAGAACGTGGTAGAATGATTCTATTTTATTTATTTACTCTATATTATAGAGACTGTCGTCATCAGGATTTTGCAACTGTAAAAGTACTAAAAGCAGAAAAGTCGTTAGAAGTGTGGTGTGACAGTTGCGAGAAGAGAACAGAATAACTGTTGAGTGGAATGATAAATGGTGATTTCATTTTTCATAATCTTTATATATTAGTTAGCTGCTTCTGTAAAAATATGCTATATCTGTTATTTGTTGTTAATATTTTTCTTCTTCTTTGGCTCATCGTCTTCCTATTGGAGATGGATAACCAAGATCAGGGACGAACTCGCACACGCACTCCAGGTGCTTTTTCTTTGAAGTTTAAACCACTATCTCTTCCCCTTTATGCATCTGTAGTCATTCTTTTAGTCAGTTTTGTTTCTTTGGTTCAAAAGTCTCTCTCTTTCTTGGGTTTCTTGGAACCAGGTCTCAAGGGTGATGATGATCATGGAGTTCATGCATGGCACAGCGGCAGCTCTGGAGCCGTTGAAGATTCCAACCCTTCAGATAAGGAACACCTTTCTGATAATGATCCTCACTCACTAGGTAACGAGTCTCCTATTTTTTAGTAAAACATAAACACGTATCAGTGGATTTAAAGAATGATCCGAAACTTATTTTTAAATTTCTCTAGGATATAATGCACACTTGTTTTTCAAAAGGAGCATTCTTGACAATTACAAATAACATGATCTTGTTAAATTTTCTCGGGCTCCAAGATTTTCTTGGTCCAATGTGTTTATGTTTAATTTTTGCTGCTTAAGATTTGTTCTTATCTGTTCTATCCCGTTTAACATGTTCCAAAGCCGAAGATGTAAAAGTAACAGATGATGACCAAATGCAAGATCCTAGTATTTTGCAAGGAGAAAGGGATTGGAAAGGAAAGATGCCGGAGTTGCAAGCAGAAAAGCCAGACTCTCATGTGGAGACACTGCATAAATCTACAAATGATGTTCAAGTAGAGTCTGATGATGCTTGTGAAAGTTCACAACAGATTACTTTACCTACAACTGAAACAAGTGGTGGTATCAGGTTGGACAATAACGAGAACGCAGATAAAAGTACACTATCAGGTGCTCAAGATAATGAAATGGGAACAAGTTCCAGAGCAAACAAAGAATGTGACGATACTCCTTCTGTTGAGAATTTGTCTGGAAATAGTGATGTGTTACCTCCTTCATCTGTACCTCACACTTTTAACGATAATGGTATCAACCGTGGAAGTTTGGACGGAAACCAGGGCTCTGATTCAGGTATACACATTCATTATTTTATAGCAGAATACAGACATGCACCCCTTTTGTTTTTTGTTTTTATCAGTAACACACATGCATCTTAACAATTATATTCATGCAATTTGATTAGGGACAATAGAGGTTATAGAAATATTTGCTGAGATGACAGACAGCGACGGTATCATACTGCACTCGCCTGTACATAGTTTTATACCGATGGGAAATGCCAATAGAAGTAATGAGCCTGAGTCATCTGCAAATGAAGCTGTGAGAGTAGAAGCTGTAAATCCTCCTACTGTTACCGACTCAGAAAATGCCACAGTGAGGAGAGGATTCAATTGGGCATCATGTCTATGCTGTTGCTTAGGTGGAGATCGGTAGCTGTGTTCGTCTCCAATTTCACTCTGAATTTTGACATCGATATACTGTTTGCAATCTATCAATTGTTCTTTGGTCACTCTTTTGTGGATTTCTGTGGTTGTATATCTTGAGGATCTTTGGTTTACTTTACATGTCAATCTTCTGTTTCATTTTGAACAAATTTAGCAACTAGGTATACATTTCATGTCATGCTACAGATTTTTTACTATCTTACATTTCAAGGAAATGGGGGTTATACTTCAAATACTACTTTTTCACCCACTTTGTTCATTTTAAAAGAACGAAATATATAAAAATTACAATACTAAAAAAGGAATAGACTTGCTTGTCACTTTTTTTAATAGTTCAACGACAAAGAAAATGACAATTTTTAACAATTGTTAAAAAAGGAATAAGTTACGTAACTAAGAATAGCAAGTGACGCGCAAATTACAGGCTTTATTTGTGAATAATAAACTTAGAAAATCATCTGTAAGGAAATTAAATTAATAGAATTTCTCACTTATTTTATATTAACACGTCATTCTTTTGTATAGTTTTAACAAAAAAGAAATTAAGAGCTTGGCATTTTAGTCATAAAGAATTAGTTAATAAAATGATAAATCACTAGAAATAAAACATAAAGAAGGAAATTATAAACCAGTCAATAATTGAATATAGTCCTGCAATATACCATTAAAAGCGTCTAGGATAAACCTAAGGTACAATAAAAGTGGTTGGCAGCTCAAACAAACTCAAATATTCCTATACTTTAACCATGACAGACACGCATACACGGTGAGGACAATCCACCACCATACATTTAGAAAACCAGATCCTTTCAAGGTATTGTCAAAGTGGACCTAGACTGGGTATAAGACTCCAAAGCTAGCTCCTGAAATCTCCCTTAACCTGGACCATTTTACGATGCATCTGGACCTGATAAGGACTTGTAGAATTTTCCCTCTGAAATCCTAACCATGATAAACCATTCTTAATGCTACACTGGGCCATAAAAACTGTAGAATTCTACTAGCCTAAAAGTCTACTGCATTGGACCTCTACTGTTTTCATACTGGGTGGGTTTGGAAACTGCAGAATTTGTTCAGGAATGCTCCCTACCTTTTACTCCTCTCACGGTTACTCACAAGTTTTAATATCCGAATCCAGCTATGATCCAAAATCACCACGCTGCCCTGTCTCTCGGTTCACGCATTCATGGATTACCAGCACATCAATTCAGATACATTATTAGTCTAAACACCTATGCACTCCAACTAAGACCACCTGTATAAATTTATAATTCTAATTAGCCACTACACATAGACCAGCAAGTACCATAATTCATCCTCCCTATTCTACACTAAAATCTTACATTCTCAAGCAAGAACAGCCCTACAACCAATTACAGATTCATAGACTCTCCACGCCAGAATTCCCTTCAATAAGCAGTGAATTGGTCAAGCAATGGTAACAAGCAACATTAGAATCAAACAATTAATGCATCCTCCCTTCAATACGCTTGATGCTGCACCAACGCAATCCATTAAACAATCTCCATAACAGCAGCAACAATCATATTAAACTCAAATACTATACCAGATATTCCAGACTCAACTTTCGACACAGATAACAGTCATAAGCTAATAAATTAGGGGGATATTTACCTATCGGGCTGCTGCCCTGTAATAACATATGACTACCCCTAATTGACATCGACAATAAAGGGAAAGGATGCTTCCAATCAATCAACATGAGTAGGAAAACAAAAACAGCCAAGCAATTACAGAACCCTTATATTCTAAGGTTTTCTAGAATTAAAACTAGTTAGCATCCCCTTCCAACACCAAATTCAACTTAACCACTAGACTACAAGTTTCTCATTTCCATTCAATTAAGATCTCCATTTCATCTTTTAATCATACTAGAACACTTCACTGCACTAGGCAAGTTTTCCAGAATTTATATTTTATGATAAAACTAATTTTAACACTTAGACATTCAATTTCACTAATTAATGAACACTAAATACAGCCACTGCACTTACAAACAGCAGAGAAATAAATCACAAAATTTTACAAGCCACTCACTTCCAGGGTATATCACCAATACTATGAAGCATCCGAATCATACAATAACCACCAACAATCATCGCTTATTGTAGATGTGAATAGAAAATACATAATACACACCATTTCCAGTAAGAGTTGAAATTATCATATGGTCAGAATATGGCAATGAACTAAACAAAACTCAAAGAACTCGAGGAAGTAAAAGGTCAACATTCATAATAGAATATCCACTTCAATGACAACTACCTCATTAGGAGCAACAACACATCACAATAGTGCAGTCCAAATACAATTCCTGTCGAGCATAGAACCAAACAATGCGAGGAATCCATTAACATTTCCATAAAGTATTCACATCATGAAACACTTAGAACAACCAGAGTTAAACATCAGAACTAAACAAACTCACTCCCCTTAAGCTCAAAAGAATTTCACAAACCAAACTTTGATACCAGACTGTGACACCCCAAATTTCAGAGTGTCAAAGTCGTAATAAAGCCAATTTTTTTTTTCAAAATTATTGTAGTGCAAAAAACGTATTCATAAAAACTTCAGTATTCAAAACAAGCAGAATTAAAACAAAGTCATAACAGTTCCAAAATCATTGTCCCATTTACATAGTTTCGGAATTAATAAAAAATAACAACCAAATAACATAAACCCAATTATATTGTTCTAAAAGTTTAATCATAAAAAAAAACTTTAACAATCCCAAGTCTTTTCCATCCTCTCGTGTCTCTATCATGCATCTAGAACATTTGCAATATCCTCTGCTAACGTATAAATCATTATACAATCATAGTAACAATCACAAACAACAACAAACAAGTATAGAGTAAGCTATCGTTAAAACCAACCATAACAATACAATATATGAATAGCAATTAAACACCACATAATAACAAACATGCAACCCTATTCATATCATTATCACTAATCTCCTAAACGTCGTCAACATGAACTCTTCGATCCTCGATGTCATCATGAACATCCCCACACATAAATGAAAATATAATATATTGCAAATTTAATATTTTAAAAATGGGTGCACAAGGCCACAATATTTCAATATTACATACAATACAAAGTCCTTTTTCCTGATTTTAACTGCAAATAGCTGTTATTGAGTTGAACACCAAAGAAACATATCAAATAGACATCCATAACAAGGAACCAGAACTAATCAAACAATGCGAGCTGATAAAGACTATGAAGCAAACGAGACAACTAATAAATAGATATTCGATGACCAAACTCGGTCAAGTAGAAGGTCAAGTGTTCACTTATGCACAGATAAATCGGATAATTTGCCCGACTGTCCCTCTGAGACATCATTGTCAGAATCTAATTCCCACCAAGAACCTCTGTCATCCTTATAGACATCGTCAACTTCATCAGAGGTATCTTCAATATTATCATCTTCAGATGTTTCAGCTACAATATCATCCACATCCAATTTATTTTTATCTGCATCAGGGTTATATGTCCACTCTAACCTCTTCAAAATATCACGATCCTTCCAGTTTTTCACAACCGAAGCAGCCTGCTTTTTAGCCTTCCCCATCAGAATTTCCTCCCAAGAAAAGGCAGTATCGGCAGTCCTCTTCAAGACACCATCATCAATATCCCCAATGACAACCGTCTTCAGACATCGCAACCTTGCCTCCTTTATCACATCAACAAAATCAGAATCATCAGACACAAGAACCACACACTCAACCCGCCTATGATCCATGACATCCACAATGTGGCTTTGCAATGCTCGATCTGCAGCCTGCGGCTTATCCAACACAGTTTGAACCCAAAACCCAGCCCGTTTGAGCTCATCTGCCAAACCATACCCCACTTTGGGTGTGAGAATAGCACTTGCAGCCTTCTTATACTTTTCCATTTTCATAGAATACTTAGCCACCAACTTCACCCTCCTGCTCCCTCTAGCAGACTCAATCTGGTTTATCCTTTTCCCGTGCTCACGCTCATGCAGTTGCTTGAAATGGTTGACAAGCTTGTCATTAGTATAAAACTTTCTCCCACAAACCCGACAACGATAAGGTTCATTTGGCTTGATGACACCCTTGTTCTCTAAACGATACAACAGTTCCCTCTCTTTCCTTTTCTCCCGTACAGATTGAGGAACATGACTAAAAGTGTGGCTATTTGCATAAGCCACCATGTAACGAACAATCCCAAAGGAAGATGCAGCTATTCTCAGCTTATTGGCAACATCAAAAGGTGGGATTGCATTGGGTGGTTTATTGTCTAAGTCCCAGAAAAGCCCCACCCTGTTTGGCTTCTCGTTTGGATTCAATTTCTGATTTTTACCCCATTCTGATCCAGAATGATAATATCTCAAGCCACCGTATATATGCCAGCATGTAGCTTCTAGTGAGAAAAAGCAAATGCTACGAAATCTGGAGACTTTGAAAGGGTTATCTGTTCTTCTGTAAGTCAAATAGCTTTTAAAAGTAACCATTGAGTCCAATCAAGTTTCATTGAAAGAGAAAGAGTAACGGAGATTGTAGATAAACCATCTTCTTACACCATTTTCAGAACCGCGAGTAACGGTGCAGTGAGGAAGTGCATGGTTGGGACATTTCGTCGAACACTTACTCGGCGAAATCGAAGCGGAAAAAGAATAAACGTGGCGCGAATGTGGAGAGTCTTCAAATTCAATCAAATGTGAACTGTGATAAACATTACCTAAATTTAAGTTTCGTGCAAATTTACTAGCAGGAAACTGTGTGGAGACGTTGGAAGATGAGGAGGGAGAAAATGACGGAACTGCGTAATCCCCCGGCACCGGCGCCAGCGACACCAGTGGAGGCCTTGTGGGGTCTTCTCCCGGCCGTAGAAAGGCCTAGCTGATCGAGAATAATTGATTTCTTCCAATAAACTTCTGCAATCACTTTTACTTTCAGTATATTTTTGTCTTAATTCAATCGGGATGACTCGTTTTGGAGTAGGAACACTTATTTTTTTTTTTTTTGTTATATCTAACAGGTTTAAATATATAATTTTATTATTCTTTAATAACATTTTATATTTCAAAATATTAATATTTTTAATGTTTTAAATTAGGGGTGGGATGAAAGGGTTTAGTTTTTTATATAGAAAAAAAGGAGGCAAGAGGGTTGAAAATTGAAATGTTTAAAGAAAAATGGTGAATGCTGTGACTCACAGTCAGAATCAGTGTGTGCTGTTGTTGAAGTTGAATCCCAATTGCAGAAGGAGCAAGAGCAGCTGCAGCGTCTTCCCAAAACCCTATGCCACATTCCCATCCCTCACCACTCAAATTTGCCACGCCTCTTTCCACCGATTACCTTTTGCTGACACAGTTTCAGACACAAAGCACAGAACCCTTCTGGTTGAGACTTACCATCACCATGGCAGCCTCAGAGCCCTACTTGTAAAGCTTGAGAGGGAGGATTCCAACCCCGTCAACATACTTGCCCAAGATGGAGATTGGTCCAAAGACCATTTTTGGGCTGCTGTTAGGTTCCTTAAACATGCCACAAGGTTCGCCGAAATCCTTCAGGTAGGGACCCTTATGCCAATGTTTAATTTTTGTGACAAAGTTGATAACTTTGCGTAAAAGGAGCTAAATTGCTCCGAGCGTTGAATTTATTGTTGCTTCTGTTCCAAATAAACCTTAAATTTCATTGTAGAGTATCAGCCTTTCTCTTAATGGGTTTAAAAGTAAAAGAAAAAAAACTACGTAAACAATCCCCAAGTTTTAGGAATTTTGCTTAGTAGTCTTCCAAGCATTGGAAAACCCTTCATTGGTCCCTGAACGGAAGTAAAATATGCTAACATAAGGAAAAAAACTGGTAGATATTGAATTTTTTGATACTTACTTATATAACTTTGGTACTTTGGAAATTACTTAGAAAGTGAAGAGTAACACTTCAGGACCAAATTTATGGTTTATTCCATTCGATCCTGTTTTATGACACTTTTTTTAGTATCATTTCTTCCCTTGTGAATTGAATCCTTACTTTCTCAGCACTTTGCATTAATAGGTGTTTGACATGTGGAAGAACATTGAGAAATCTCGGATTAGTGAGTTCAACTATAACAAGATAATAGGCTTGTTATGCGAAGATGAAACGATGGAAGAGGCGTTAGCTGCATTGCAAGAGATGAAAGCTCAAGGTATGAAGCCTTCTTTGGACACTTATAATACGATAATTCATGGATTATCCAGAGCTGGTAAGTTCAGTGATGCTTTACGGTTTTTTGATGAGATGAAAGAATCTGGCTTAGAGCCAGATTCTGAAACCTATGATGGTTTGATTGGAGCCTATGGGAAATTTCAAATGTATGATGAGATGGGTGAGTGTTTGAAAAAGATGGAGTTGGATGGATGTCCTCCCGATCATATCACTTATAATATACTTATCCGGGAGTATGCTCGAGGTGGGCTACTCCAGAGAATGGAAAAGCTATACCAGAGAATGCTTTCAAAGAGAATGAAATTGCAATCTTATACTTTTGTTACAATGCTAAAGGCTTACACCACATTTGGGATTGTTGAAAAGATGGAAAAATTTTACAGGAAAGTCTTGAATTCAAAAACATGTGTAGAGGATGATGTGATTAGAAAAATGGCTGAAGTTTATATCAAGAACTACATGTTTTCTCGACTGGAAGACCTGGCACTAGATTTATGTTCGGCATTTGGTGAGAGTGATCTTGTCTGGTGTCTCCGACTCCTTTCTTATGCATGTCTTTTGAGTAAAAAGGGAATGGATATAGTAGTTAAAGAAATGCTAGATTCCAAGATCAATTGGAGTGTTGCTGTTGCAAATATTATCATGTTGGCTTATGTGAAGATGAAAGATTTCAGGCATTTGAGAATTTTACTGTCTCAACTGCCAATCTACCGGGTGCGGCCTGATATTGTCACTGTTGGAATTGTAATGGATGCCAGTAGAATTGGTTTTGATGGTAGAGGAGCTTTAGAATCATGGAGAAGAATGGGCTATCTGGACAGAGTAGTAGAATTGAATACAGATTCTCTGGTCATTACTGCGTTTGGGAAAGGTCATTTTCTTAAAAGCTGTGAAGAAGTGTACTCTTCTCTTCACCCTGAGGACAGAGAAAGGAAAAAATGGACTTACAATGATCTCATTGCTTTATTGTCATGAAGCAAACATACTGGTAGCATGACTTTATGAAACCAAGATAGTTGGTTATTCCATCTTTGCTTTTATGAAGTAAAGAAAATGTAAGAAAATAGTGACTTCTCACTTCTGCTTGTTCTTTTCTTTTAAATTTAATTTAATGCTTTTGCACTGTCAATATCAAATGCTTTTGCATAAATATTTAATAAGATTTGGCTATAACTAACTTTGTAACTGAGTTGTTATTGTCTATCTCATATTTACATTACACTCGATATTACCATAGCATGTATTCCATTGAATTATGTGAGTGAGATCCAAATACCTCCGTGATGGTACGTACTGTACTCTGAACTAGTTGGACCAGATGACCTGAGATCAGGCTCTCAATTATATGATGATTTGCTTTCAAGTCTTCTAAATTTCCAATGTTCTGAAAGGAGTCCGTGTTCAGTCTAGTATGCTTAAATATTACTTACTGCCGTATAACACGTATAATTATTCTTTCAGCACATTATTCTCTCTTCTTATCACTTTCATAGTTCTATAAAATTCAAGTGTCCCATGGATTAGATCAAACACTAAAGCTACCTACAACCACCATTATCTACAGACAAGGAACTGTAAAACATCTCTATTTCTTCCAAGATCTTTTCACTGCCCGTATGAAATCCCAAGGAAACCGTGTCTATGTATGCCTCTGATGTCATTAAATCAATCAGAAACTCACAAATGTCTCCCGTGTCATACGATGCGGTGAAGACCTTCTTTATCGCCTCGTTTGGGAGATCGCCTTGAGCATTGTTAGTGTAAACGCGCTTTCTGCATTCCTGTAAATATTAGTAGATATGGCATAACTAAGGGGTATATACAATTTAAATAACCATAAGTTTTTCACATTCTAACTTCTATAACCATTTTGCACTTTATTTCTTCATCTATTTTCTTCCCCTCTCTCTTGTCTTCCTTAAGACGGTATATACATTCCAAGGAGTGTAAAAAAAATACTTCTTTCACATTATTCGTTTTACTGAATCACCTTACAAAATTTATACGCATGAAAGAATTGTGTGTGCTTTTACAAAATACAAGGAAAATATGGTATGTAAGGTGAAAGCATGGATAAAGCATAAACTAACTATGCGAACCTAATCGAAGACAAAGAAGTTACCTGGAGAATTTGATTTATAGTTGCAATTTGCTCTGTACTTAAGAAGTTGGATTTCAGTAGTTCTCGAAATAAAACCAAAATCTCCAAACTCAAGTTACTTGCAGTAAGATTTTCCAGTATACCAGATATACTTGAACTATCAAACACAGATCTCATCCACTGAGGGATTTTACGCAGTTTCAGGACAGCTATAGCTATAAGTACTTGAGGACTTTGTTGGTTCATGAATGATTGCGATGCTAAAGCAGGAGCTGCAAAAGATACTGTCATCTCCTCAATAATCAATCTACACCACCTACTCCCTTCTAAGAGTTCGGTTTTGCTTGTCAGATTTTCCCATCCCAGAATCATTGACAGGCAGAGGCAACAATTTGTAGCCACTCTCAGATCATTATAGAAGACCAGCCCTTCCAATATACTCCTTATGGACATTAAGTACCCAACAGTACATCTCAGCTCTTCATGATTACTGTTTATTTGATCTGATATTCTGTTAAATAACTCCAACAGACTATAAGAAGCAGCTATCTTGATTGCAGGAGAACCAAAATGCAGGAGTCTGCACAAGTCATGGCAACGGATGCCAATGAAGGCCAGTGGCTCCGATGGTTTCGTTGAAACAAGGAAGCTTTGCCAATCCACAAACCCTGGTAGGATAGCATGCAAACTAGAATCGAAGATTTAGGATTTACAGCTCATTTTTTAAATATTTGGAAAAGACCATTAAGGGGTGTAAAATGTAATTTTCTGACGTTAATATGCTACAATCAATTGGCCAGAAAGTGAAGAGGATAACAAAAAAAAATTCTTTCTATTACTGATGTCAACCGGCTTACCTTTTAACGGCGAAGTAATGAAGCAAAAGCAAAAATATTAAAGCTTCTCCGGTGCTTGTTCCCTCGTCGTGGTCTACCAAAGCATGTCCCTTCGCAGAAGCAGCACAAACTACCGTGTTGACCATAGAGATTATAGAAGTGTTAAAAAGAATGGTCTTTGAAGTCTCTTCAAGTGTTTTCTTGGTGGAAAGATGCAAAATTAAGGAAAGAATGCCAATAACGAAGAGACTTTCGTCACTTAAAATATCAACCTTTTCGGGTGGAATTGAATATTCCATCATCTGTAGAAGTGGTAACATGGTGTGAGAACAATCAATAACAAAATCATTTTGTTTTCTAGTATGTTTAGGGATAGTTGATCGGTTATAAACTTTTTGTAATTCAGATCACATTATTTTTCCACCTCATATGTAACAATGGTTTGGCTGTAATCTACTTCCATTTGGTCCTTGTAGTAAGAAGGTATCTATATTTTTCTAATATTTCGTAATAATGATTGTAACACATCTCCAAATAGTTGTTTGTGGCCTGTTATCCATTATAATGTACAATAGATGATTTTGCATGCATGGACATTGTATTCCTCAATCCTCACATCAATTCTGAGCAGGAGTAAGGTGGAACGTTAGAAAATTCAGGGACTAAGTCGAAAGCTAGAGTAAATTAACAGGACAACAATTGTACTCTAACCAAATAAAAACAAAAACAACAAACAGAGGTCAGTAGACAACTATTAGGAAAATGAGACCAAAAAATGGCTCTAACTAGATAAAAAGTAGAGGTCAGCAGGCCACTCTAAGAGGAATATAGGACCTAAAATGGGAGTTTCTGTTTTCTAATCATGATAATGTTTGAATTCATACGGGATGCAATGTGATTAAATAGAAGTTCAGCTACTCACACCTTCATGGTTACCGCAACCCAACTTTGATCAGCAGACAGTGTTTCAGGATGCACTGAACTCAAAGTGTTAAAAACCAAAATCAAGATGGACACGTACGTTGTTGTCGACAAAGAATTACTCAAATAAAACCAACTCCTGATTGTTGTCGCTATTCCATGCAAAGATAATTGCTCACAAGCAGTTGGGTAGGCATGAACCATAGTTGCCACAACATTAAGAACACATACTGCGTCACGCTCATGGCTTTCTGCCTGCAAGAGCTGTGCTAATAGGCACACGAAAATTCTTGCTCCGTAGTTATCTTCAGTTGATACTAGCTCAGCTAGTGTCTGTACGTTTACAGTTTGATTATCGTTTCCAATAATTATGTCAGTCTCTTCTAAGTTATAGCTTCTGCAAAATTTCAAAGTCTGATGGCATAATGAGTTGATTACGTCATCTTGCTGAAACAACCACTTCAATGATACTGTGTGAATTCTTGCTGAAAGTAAGTCCCATTCATCATTTTTTATGAGCTGGAATATTATCTCCTCGGCTTCTCGACTGTAGTGAATTGGGTAGTTCGCGTTGTCAAGACCCCTTAACAAACTGTAAAGATTCACCAGTCGTGTCACGGTCATATTATCGGTGGTCCGATGATGAAAATCACTCCTATTGAGAAGAATATATTGTTCAAGAGAAGCTAAAATCAACTTCTCATCTGCAAGTCTGGTAATTAAAGTCAGAAAACTGTTAGGGAAAATAGTTGTTGGTGAACTGCTAATCAGGGGAATAGGAGTACGAATTTTGGCAATGCAAGTACCTTTCATCATATAGCGAACTGGTGTACAAAATCAGCAAAACAGCAGATTGACAAGAAGGCAAATCCAAACTGTTAGAACTCCTTTGCCCAAGCAAAAAGAGTAAATCGATAGGATCGTGAGAGAGGTGTAGAACAGCCTCTCTAATTGGTTGTCCAGAATCATTACCTAGTAGAGAATCCATGAGGGAACTTAGCAACAAGTATATTCTATTTTTCATCCTATCTCCTGTAAACAAACCCAGGCACTCATACGAAAAACTGAACCAACCGACTGAAATCAAAGTCTCTGCATATTCCGTGGCATTAATACTAGACTGCAGAAGCAGTATCGAATGAAAAGTTTCCAGCAATCCCAGGGCAATGTCCTCTTCCATTTCTTTGATGCCCATTACAAGCCAAGGTAGTAAATAGGCACTGCATGTATCAAGAATACTGCTTTGAAGTTCCTGCTTACTAGAGTTACTGGAGTTTCCATCGTGACTGTACGCATATGCCTCTTTAAGTAGGTACAAGCATTGCAGAATTTGGTTGACATTCCTTTCAGAGACAGAGAGACAAGCTAAAATGGCATGTCTTGTTGCTTCCCCGATTGATTTTGACAGATCTAGAGCTCCACTACCAGATGGATATCTTATAAGAGCAATAAAGACGGAGCAGACCATTATAAAGGTCTCGGGAATCATTCCCATTTCTCCACCAGAATGCTTTCGAAGCATTCTTATCAAAACAAGAATCAGTTCCTCTAGTTGAGAAATTGATACAGATCCAGGGCACTCAGAAATGCATTCATAAATGAGCTTCAGTGTGGCACACTGGACAGGGTGAAAAGGAATTTCCGCCACATAATGTAATGCTGGGATAAGAGTTGAAATTCCAACAACGAGTCTTGGTTTAAAAGTTTCCTCAGCAGTTGATAAAAGGTCCAATACCTGAAGGCACATCTTCACTGCTGGGTCCTTGTACTCTGTTCATCAAAAGAATAATAAGTAAGCTACCTACCAAGGTATAACAGAAAGGTCAAAATGAAGTTCTGCATTCACAAGCACATAATAGAAAAAGTCGAGGTAAACTAAATTAGATTAATAAAACCAACTACAACCAGATAACCAACTTTGAATTCCATTCAATCAGAAATGAATCTAAAGTAGGGCAAACGCTTTCGTTTTATATTGTGGCAATTAACGAGGCTATAAAGTATGCACAGTATTCTACACAGCAAAATCAATATTGCTTTCATGTAGGCGAGAGAAGGACTTGTTTGGCAAGTTCAGTACTAGGTCCTCACCTGACAATCTTAATATTTCAAATAAATAATCTGCAATATTTTCTTCCACTAAGACTCGAATCTGATAGTCTGAAGTTTTGACTGAAGACAAATAGTGAAAGAGTAAATCTATAGTGCCGATTTGAACTTGACTGTCTGACGAAAGTAATGGGCCCTTGATGGCTTCAGCAAACAGATTTACCAGAGATGTGCCCTTGGTGCCATCTTCAGTTTCTTTAGTGTCAACTCTTTCATTGGAAGAGATGTTATAAGTATCATATGCACATTCTTCCCTGAGCAAATGTCTTCGAGCCAGGATAGTCAAAAGTGCTAATGAAAAAAAATGTAACTGTCATTCATAAAAGAAACTAGAATGAAAAGTATTTTGTAAACTACAGCATCTAAGAGTTAATGATATCTATACTTTGAACTATGGCCAAACTGACTTTTATCCAGACTTGGAATTGTTAACATTAACCACTCGTTCATTACGCCAGCAACTTTGGTGATTCGAATGATGTAGGATAAGGATGCAAACTCTTGAAGAGAAAGATACGAGCAGATAATCAACCTTTCCATGAAATTCATGATACAGACATCAGATGTGATGCAATGCATGTCAGTGTTTTTTGTCTTCATATTGTCAACATGCAATTGCACCTTTAAAAGTCTGGTGTTCTATATCACCTTTGTTTCTATCTATTACTGAGTAGTTCTGTAGTAGAGTATCCATGAGTCAAATAACAAAATACTTTTGACATAACGTCCTAATGTCAATCTCTACTCTATCGGTCCAAAATAGGCTTCACGAAAAGAAAAAGTTAAAACGAACAAGACAACCAAAAAGAAGTTTCAAGTTTTCTTTCCAAGGAACAAAAATAAACTTGATAACGGACCAATACAATTCATGCGAACATCGTCATTTTGAGTCTTCATGAGCACATCGACCAACAGGTACAAGATCTGTGGACAAAAGGGAATCAACATATCACTTCCATCTGCCTCTGCTGAAGCACTCTCAAGAACAGATAGTTTATAAAGGACAAAGAGGACCTCCCCTCGAATCTCCTCACTGCACCGAGCGAGCAAAGGACTTACCACGTGAAATAAATTTTAAATTCAACGGTACAGAAAGTCGACAATATAGCATCGAATACATAATATATGTGAACAATACCTCGGCAACTGAAGGCCCGTAACAAGAACAGAAATGAGGTTACCAATGTCTTTTATGTGTTTATGGAGATCATCTCCATTCTCACCATTCAGAAGAGCCCCAAGGCAGTGAAGCTGTCCATTCGGAACAGTAGAAACAATCCATAAAAATTTCCTTTCATTTTAGAATTTAATTAGAATATAAAGACTAGCACATTATGTATAATAAGATTATTAACTTCTGTAATAATAACCTTAAAGGTAATGATATCTAGGGTGATTCTTAAGTTATGTTTGGATAAACTAGTCCTATAAAACACTTTTAAAAAATGAATTAAATGTTCTAATATAGTTAAAATATACTTAAGCACTTCAGTTTATGAAATAGTATTTATATAAATTGATTTTTAGCTAACGAAGAAAGCTAAATTCATTTTATTCGTTGTCTTACTTTCTAGTCATAAAGGGCTAAACAAAAATTTATTCAAACAGTTAATTGAGAAAGTAAAAAAAAATTATGATGGCGCTACGTATAAAAAACTAAACTCTTCATTTTAGAGTAACATTTTAATTTTATGGTACATCTCGACTCTGTACAGATCCTCTTGCTATTGTCCAAAGTTATGTAGCAATGTGAATCTCCACAGATAATTTGACCTTCTAAAGATGCAGAAGTGATATTAAAACTGAGTAAGGGAAATGAAAATCACCAAGTGCAGCTGAGGGGAAGACCAACCGAAAGCACCGGAAGTGATGCGATCGGAAATCCTAGAGACGAATTCGCAGGAAACGGAAGGGTCTGCGGACGCAGAGAGGGCGAGGATGAGATGTGTGAGCTGTGCAGCGATCGGCTCGTCGTGGAAGGAGGAAAGGGCGGCGACGAGAGGCGAAAGAAGAAAATGAGGATGGAATGTGAGAAGCGGTTGAAGAAAGTGAGGCAGTGAGAGGGATCGAGAGATCTGGGAGAGAGCGTAGGAGACATGGACGGTTGGGGAGAGAGGATTGGAGAGGAGGTTGGAGAAGCAGACGAGGCAGATGGAAGCGCCGTCGTGAGTTTGGAGATTCAACGAAGATCGGTGGCCCTGAGAACATGAAACTGGAAATCCCTCGTCGTCAGCGTCAACAACGTCGGCATTGCGTGAATCGCTGCACCAGTACATTCTCTTCTCTGTACTCACCAATCACCAGAACGCTGCTGCTAATGCTTTCGCTGTTTTGGCGCCAAGCTGATTTTTAAATTGAACTGGTAGTTAGTTAAGCTCTTTCTAATGAGCTTCGTGGCAAAATTGGGCCTGTCGAAGACACCACTTTGCAAAGCCCAATTATTTCTACACCTTCATATTTCCTCTCGGCATTCTATAAATGTGTAACGTTCAGAGTTTGGATTTTATTACATCATTTGTATTTGTAATAATCTTTTATTTATTTCTTATGAATTTAGTTGTCTTATATTTCAATTAATGTTTTTTTTCAAGCAAATAACAACAGTAAATACCACTATTTTAACTAGAAGATAAAATTGTTATTTCATTACTCGTGTAGATCATAAATAGAGAAAATAAATAAATGTACATCAATATTATACCTATTCGATACTATTTCTAATTAATTATAACTTTATTGTCACAAGTCTTAGTGAGAAGAATAATGGGATATTATTTATTCAATTTTTTATTTGTAATTTCATTCGTAATATATTTGATTTGTATTTATTTTACTCGTGTTAATTTTAGGTTGTCATTATAATTGTAAAACTATGATTTAGACTAATCTTTAGACAATTAATACTATAAGATATTCTAAAAACAATAATAAATAATTTTAAATGATAATATCTTCTATCACAAACAAATAACCTTGCAATAAAAAAATAGGAACAAAAGAGACACAATTATGAAAAAAAATATATAAAAGAAATAAAGTTCTAAAATAATATTTAAAATTCTACAATTTTAAGTAATTAAATTTATCAAATAAACTTTTATAACTTCAATTTATTTTAAAGTTTTTACTAAAATAGCATATTATTAAAAAAAACATTTTAAATTCCTTATTTCAAATTACTTATAAAAATAAATTGGAAGTTTAAAATAGTAAATGTCACATGAATAGAAACATCAGCACAAAACCCAAATAGAAAAGTTCCAATATCGTAGCTTTCGATTGAATTAATTTTCAATTTAGGCCAGTTTTGCAATTCACCTATAAACATACCAACAAATCACTACTGTTAATCTATTTCATTTTCTCACTTTTATTCGTATCACTTTCTTGAATGTACAAAAACTTTGAGAAATGTCTCCTTAGAGAACTCCTATTTTTGCTTCAAGTAAAAACGGCTCTCATTTTCTGCATTTAAATCGTCCAATCTTTTTGCAGTAATTTTGGAATTCATAAATTTTAAAAGTTCAGAAAATAATTCTACTTACTATTTTCTAGACAAGCGTCTAAATCGTAAATGTCATGTACCACATCAAAGTACAATCACTAACATGACATACATGTCACGACACGATATTATAACATTTTTTTAGATTTTAAAAAATTAATAAGAACTAAATTAATCTAGAAATTTTTGTAAAACTTTATTTGAAGTCAAAGAAAACCATATTTAAGCACGTCCCTCTTCATGCAGGATTGGAAGCAATAGAACAGAGGGCAGCCAAAGTATCAATTTCAGAGATGAGGTCCTATAAGCTTACTTCACAATATACAATACAAAACAGTATCAAGAGAATGATATCAAACTCAACATCAGAAAAATGACTTTCGTTACTTTGCTACCTGGGGAACATATAAAAGTAAAAGAACTATATAAATTAAACCAGCTGAGGAACCCAAAAATTCAGATCTGGGCCAAAACAAACAGAAAAAACTGAGTCAAAAATATATCCCTCATTTGCTAAGCTGCTGTCGCATAGATGGTCTCCTAACTCCATTATCTATCTTTTCTTTCCGCACAATACCCAAACTTAACATACTTTCCAACCCTTTATTTTCTCCACAAAAAGAAAAATCGACCAGAACCTTAAAGAATCATGTTTCAGGTCTTCCTTATTCTTCAATTCATGTAGGCTCCGACCTTCTCCTTTTTAAGAACAAAGGGAAGAAAGGAAAAGTATTGAATGCAACAGCACAACGCAGGACACAAACATGATTGGTGAATTCCCCAAACCAAAGTCCAGACAGAACCCATAAAATCTCAATCTCTACTATTATCTGTCCTCAAGATTGGACAGCCAACCTTTGCAGATGCTCAAAGAAAACTTGTAGGCTCACATCATCAGTAAATATTACATCTGAACCAGCGGACATCTCATGTGCATTATTATACGTTGCTGAGGGATTCAGTTTTGCTAATAAAAATCTTGCCTGTTAAACATCAATGAGAACCCAGTAAGTTTCGATATGACTACAAATCTAACCTTGGTGAATCAATGAAATGAACAAAAAAACTGTTAATATGTTATGTGGTGAAATGGGAGGAAAAGTAACCGTAACAGTTAATTGAGACATATACTCAAACTGGTCTTGGTAAATTATACTGACCTGGGAACCGTGTTGGTCACACACAACCAATCTAGGAACTGGGAACCGTTCTCTAATTATCATTTGGGAATCATCATGCGGGGCACGTAATAGCTGTGCAAATGCCTGCGCCATATATTAAAGTTATCAGCAAAGCAAGAAAAAATAGTAATTAGAAAAATGGCCCAGAATAAAATAACTTTAAAATACATCTGAAAATAGTAACTAGAAAATAGTAACTAGAAAAATATAAAAATATATTATAAAATCTGAAAATCGATTTGAGACATAATTTGCACGTAAAAATGATTTCTTTGGCAGGATGTGACAAAGTACAAACCTGGTGTTCTGGCTGGTTCTGGTATCCCAAGTTGCGCCACTGAGCTATTGTCATCCCATGAAAAATAACCACACTAAAATATGAATCTAGCAACAAAATCCGGTCTGCAGCAATGGAAGCCACATCTAACAATGCTGGTGCAGGGAGTGAATTAAATGAATATGCTATCAGTGATGGCTGAATCATAACAGCAGCATTACTAATATTTTCCCTGTTTAACAGCATGCGGAAATATGCAGTCTCGTCTGGACTGTTGTTAAAGACCTGCCAACGCACACATATCAACACCAAAGAAGTTAAATAAAGTTTGAAAAGCGGGACAGGAAGAAAATTACAACAAAAACTACCTGTACAAACTGTGAGCGGCGCAGATTGAACATAAACTGAGGAAAAAGTGAAAATGATGGGTTTAATGTAAAAGATGATGGATCATCCTTGCGATAGTCACCAAACTTAGAACAGAGACGAATGAGAAACCGATCCAACCACCGTGTAGCATCAAATGTTTCCTGATCAAATAAAAATGAATGGTCAGCAAGGGATTAGTTTATAGGAAGTTCAACTAAAGAAATTTTGCCACGGATGATATGATAGAATACCAATTCAAAAACTAATAAAATTTAATTTTGAAAATAAAAACCACACTCAATAAAGAAACACAACTGCAGTCCCAGAAACAGTATATTTTGTCCACAAACTGCAAATTACAACTTAGTTGCCTAATTACACCACTATCATAAGATATATCTTAATACATAATACATAACTTTCATCAATTGTTTTCTATGAATTACCATAATGTTGTTTCTAATGCAGAACTAATAAATAGTTACTAATACAAGATAAGTTATTTACTAAGAGCAACTATTACATGCCCAACAACCAAGGATTTCAAATTTGGTAAACTGGTTATTTGCAGCGAGTTGTGAAACACACATTTATACACTTACACCTTTCATCAAACCAGCAATATACACCTATTCACCCAATTTTATGTTGTCCTAAAAGCAATCACAAATTCGAATGAAGATATTGTATAATCTACTAAAGCTTGACAAAAAAATATATTTATGGTCTTAAATTCTTTTAGGAATACCAAATAAACGAGTAATAACACAACCTGTGACATACCTCACTCTCCATTTTTAGAGAAGCAAATCTAGCCATTACAACTGCTGCAGTTTCTTGGTCAAATCCTTGAACCAATTCCTGAAGAGAAAAATGATAAAAGTAATTAAAACCATGTGCTTATCAATCTAACAATTTCATTGCTAATAAATAATTGTCCTGCACAGAAAATAATGCATATGTAGGAACTAAACTAACTCAGTTCAGTCTATTACATAGATATGCACAATGAACACCCATAAATGTAAATAGATTTGGATAGGTATCAGAATATGACATAACATGAGAGTTGGACTCGACAATTGACAGCAAGAAACAAGAGTAAAGGGAAAAACATTAAAGCTTTCTTTAATATCATGATAATTGTAATGACAACAGACAGGCATCCACTAAAGATACAAAAAAAGGATGAAACTACCTCCGAGCTAACAGTACTATCTACCCATCTTCTAGTTACTGTTGTGACACGAAGCACTGATTGACCACTTGGGTCCTGGTAGCTGCAATGAGAAGATGAGCATTAATATTCAATTCCTAGTGCATAAGTGCAACTAGATACAAAATAGTATATGAGCGAGATCATATTAGAAGTTATGTGACATAACCTTGTAAGAAACTGTAGGTACAATTGTGGGTTGACAGCACCTGGGGTGTTTGTCCGCTCACTTGATGAAAGATCAAACATCACAGTCAAGCATGTGCTCTTGTCAAGGCCACACATCTTCCATGCTGTTGTGTTTCCCTCACCTATAACAGTATCAGCAACAGAAGGCCCTTTCTGCAGTACGATTGTCACCATAAAAATCCAGAAAAACCACATATATTCAGTCTTAGTTCTGTTACTTTGGTTGACCAACTACCAACTCCAACTCCAGAGTTAAGAAGCAACACAGAATTAAGAGTTTCAAACAAAAGAATATCCAACCTTTTCCAAGGAAGTGCAAGGCCCGATCACCCCCTGAATTTTGATTTCCTTGGAGCAATTTATCTCCAGGGTTCCACTGAAACATAAATAAAGCTGGCAGTGAGTACATCTGATAACAGATAAAGAAAAAATGTTTGCAGAAAACAAGAGACAGGGCAGGAGAAAAATGAAAACATGTTCACAAAAAGGAAAATGTCAGTATAGCATTTAAAATGAACGAATTCTCACTTGAAACAAAGACCAAGAGATTGTTCCCCATCCTCAAAAACTCGTTTAAAAGAGTCCTTGAAGACTGAATGACCAAAACTTTCAGCCAGGACAACAAGACCACCAGTTCGTTCAACCGCAACTTTAATTTCTGCAACTCCAACCTTTATATTTAAAGCATTCACAATTCAGCACGGGACAGAATTAGATCCAAATTGATTTTCAATGTAACATTCTGACAAAACTACAAACTCAAATTCATGCATACCCACTGCACAAAATAAACAAGAACTTTCTTGCATACCCATAATAAACTCAATCACAAAAAATAAAATAAAATAAAAAATTAAAACATAACCAGAATTTCTCTTAAGCAGAAAAATAAATGAAAACCATGATGCCATCATACAATCACCCAGATAGATGGAAGTGAACATTAATTAACCACATTGAAATATAGCTTCACAGGTCATGTAGCCAGGTGTTTCCAGTGACAGGGAAACGAATTTAATTAGGAATATCTAATCAAATAAGCCTGTGAAAAATTTTGCATAACCACATGAATCTACTTAGTCCGTCAATGTAAAATAAGATGTCCGGCATTTGATGAAATTAAATTAAGGAAAAAGGCGCTTGATTATCAGAACTCACTACGTTCTTCAAAGTCTCACTTTGTGAAATCTATCAGCAGCACTGCAAGTGAAAGAATTCTTAAGGTATGAGAATATTAGTATATCCTGGAACAAACCTGATCAAGTGCTGATGCAAAAATGTCTAACACATGACCCTGGCTAACCAGCTGTTTAGCGAGACCTTCATAAAACTTGACTGCTTTCTTGAAGTATGGTGCTGCATCTTTATCAAGATCTTTATGAGAGCGCACTGGGTCAGACAGATCTTTTGAAACAATCTGCATAGGAAAGAAAAGTGATATATAAATCACCAGAAACACCCAATATACACAAAAGCATGCATAGCATAAACAACAGTTCCTTCTGCGTATTCAAAGTTTCCCATAAAATCTTTAGTCCTTTCTGCTCTAGACTAAGACAGAGAAACAAGAATTGCCCCCAGTTTTTCTTTGTCCAAAATCCCAATGAACACTTGACTGAAGAAATCAATCTTAGGAATATCCTAAGAAACAGTAAGAGCAGGATGCCTAATTCCTTACTACCTTTAAAACTACTATTTCTATAGTTCTCAACATATTTCAAAATACTTTGCTTCTAGCAAGTGACAAAGCACAAATATCAAAATTTGCACACCATAAGCCAATTTTAAGAGTAGTGTCTTCCAAAGACAAGCACCCCCCGTGACACTTAACTGCTGCCAAGTCACATAGCATCACAGCAAAACCGCACCCTTCCTACGGTCATACTCCTAACATAAAATTTGATAAATGCAGAAGACCTCCCCAACACCAGCTCCATATTCACAACCTTAACAGAGAAAATGTCATCCAATTATACAACAAAGAACAGAACAGCAATTTACCGCCCCAGGTCCTTCTGTGCACGGCCCCCCAACCAAAGCTATGATTCTAGCGCCAGTCCCAGGAGTACAAGCACTCAACAACCCCGCAGCAACATTCAAAGCAACCCCGGTGCAGCGCGCAGGGCGGCGCCCAGGCGGAACCGGCCACTGATCCGTCTGTAATTCATCTAACAACTGCAAAAAAAGAGGCACAAATAACGAATCTGTAAACCATCTACGGCATTGAAACCACGAGGCAGTAAAATCCATAAACAAATACCGCATTGAGAGTATATTCACACTCAGAAGCAGGCAGCAAGAAGCGTGTGATGCCGGAACTTGGTAATCCCCCGGCACCGGCGCCGGCGACCCCAGTGGAGGCCTTGTGAGGTCTTCTCCCGGGAGTAGAAAGGCCTAGCTGATCGAGAACCTGATCGGCGGGAATCTCCTTGGAACCGCGGAAGACATAAACCTTGGACATGTCGGAGAAGCCCAATTCATGAACCTGGACCTGGGTGCCGAAGGAGACGAAGCCGACGAGTGCGTTATCGGGAAGAAGGCCAATCGCGCGACGAAGCGCTGATTTGAGGAACTGGATCTCCTCCTCGATGAGACAGGTGTCGAGCAGGAAGAGGAAAACGGGGGATGGGTTGAGGGAATTGGAGAGGGGGAGGATGTACTCGACGGTGGTGTATTGGGGGTATAGTTCGCCGGGGAAGTTGGTTTCTGAGATGGCATGGTACTGAGGGGGGAAGTGGTTGCGCTGGTAGCAGAATGGGCAGATCCAGATCTTGGCAGTGAAGTCGACGCGGGCGAAGGGGTTGAGGGCGGAGGAGCAGGTCTTGCAGCGGAGAGGAGCGTACTGGAGGCGGGGGATGTCAGGGTGGGGGCGGATGAGGGCGACGGTGGCTGCCAGAGGGATGACGCACTTGCTCGATTCCACCTTGGTGCGGGGCCACACGTTCCACGTCATGCGCACTCCGTCCACTCCCTCGGGATCTGGGCTCGCCATCTCCGACATCCTCGATCACTCACCCGCGGCGGCACCGGCAATTCTATTTCCCTGGGAAACAACTCTCTCTCTCTCTCTCCTTCAATTTTCAATTCTAATTACAATTAACAATCCCAATTTCACTCGCTCTGCTTTTCTCTGCATTCAACTCCTTTATTACTCTATTCTTCTTCTTATTAACTTCACACATCCATTTTTTATTTTTTACCTTTCAGGGTTTTTTCAGTTTAAATTTTACTTTTTATGTACAAATATTACTCTTTTTTACAACCTTTATCTTTTAATTTATATGTTTTTATATAAAATACATCTACAAAATTAATAAAAGAAATAGTTTTTTCAATAGTCGTTCTTTTAAATTATTTATAATAGAAAAAGTTGTCTATGTAGTAATAATTAAAACTTACTCACAATACAGTTATAAAAATGATTTATTTCTATTATTATCTTTTATAAATTCTTTTTACAATAATACTTTTTTAATGTTAAAATACGGGTTTTCAGTACTAACATAGAAATTAAATGCGCTTTTGGAAATTTTTTTATTTTTTGTCGTTATATGAATTAAGTTAACGTCACGTGTTATTTTTTTTTAACAAATATTTATTTCAATGCTGGTAAATGTATCTATTTTTAAATAGTTTTAATCGTTATTAAATTGCAAGATAATATGCAAATAACTATTTATTTTTTCCATCATTATTATTATTGTATAGCTTAAGTTACCATTTACAATGCATTTAGTAGTATAAGATAGTTAAGATTTAGGATAAAGATACTTAGACAACATTTTTTTAATAACATTTAAACATTATCATACGTGTCATTGTATGATTGATGTGGTGTCATTTTGACTAATCACACAATGATACAGATGATAATGTTCAAATGTTGTAAAAAGAAAATATTATCTATGTATCATTATCCTAAGATTTATAAGTTGGGATCTGAATTCAAAATGTTTATAAACTAGCCCACTAAAAATCACATGTAAGAAAATTACACGAATTAAAATAAACAGAAAAAAAAATTTAGAATATCACAAAAAAATATAATATTTGAATAGAAAATGTAAAATGCAATTATATGTTTGGGTAGGTGACAATGGGACTGTTTTGGCAATGAAAGGTCAAACCGTTGAAGTCTCTGTAGGTTTTTTGTTTTGTTTTTTTCACTTTTAACTTTTGTAGAGAGTAGGTACCTTAACCATCTATACAGGTTGTTCTTTTTCCAATACATCTAACTATGCAATTAAAAATCACTTCAATACATCTATAGTTTATATACGTCTTTATCTTTTTGATATTTTTTTAATAAAATTTAAACTTAATAGAGTGTTGGTTCGTTATTTTTTTTTTAATTTTTAAATTTAATTTTTAATTTCAATTTTCAATATGATGTGTCAAATATAAAGTCAATGGATATTCAACTCACTCTAAATTTTTTTTGTTAATTTTGTTTAATTTAATCATAATTTTCGTTTTCTTCAATGAAGAATCAATTTTGGTTTGTTTTCTTCGATTAGATTCTAATTTTATTTTTTTATATGGAAACCAAATTTAATTTTTATATAAATATTATACTAATTTTTTTTGTTAAAATTCATAGTTTTATTAAATCTTTATTTTATTATTTTTAAATCAGTTATACCTATATTATTTCATTAAATTTGTGTTTAATTTTTGCTTACATAAAAAAAAATAACGTGATAGTTGATTTAAATTTGAAAGAAAAATTATTTACTTTTAAAATTAGAAGTAAATTCAAATTAAGATCAAATTTAATTATTATATAAATATTATACTAAAATTTGTATTAAAATTTATATTTTTATTAAGAGTTAAATATGTTTTTAATCTCTATACTTGAGGCGAATTTGGTTTTAGTCATTTTTCAAACTAAGGTATAATCCAGTCCTTTAACTTTAAAAAACTCTGGTTTTAGTCCTTTTTACCGATTTTTTTTTAATTTTATTAGTTGTTTCAAGCACGTTTCATTATAGCATTTGGATTGTTTACACTGTTTGACACATTTTTACTTCAATGTTAACTGATAAACGCGTTTGAAACAACAAATAAAGTTAAAAAAAAAAATTGGTAAAAAGGACTAAAACCAGAGTATTCTAGAGTTGAAGGACTAAATTGTACCTTAATTTGAAAATAGACTAAAATCAAAATCACCCATAGACTAAAAACATATTTAACCCTTTTATTAAATATTTCTTTCATTAGTTTTAAGACAACTTTAATTATGATATTGAAATATAATTACTAGGTTTATGTTTGATTTTTGCTGTGTATAAAAACAAAATATGATTAGAGTTAGTTTATAAATGGTTTTTTCTACTTTAAAATTAATTATAATTTTACTTTTTACATTTAAAAAAAATTAAACATGAATCTAATCATTTCTTTCCAGCTATATATTTAGAGTTAGTTTAAAATGATTAAATAAATATTTAATTTTAATAAAAATTTTAACATAACATTTATATAAAAATTAGTTTTGGTCAACTTAGAAAGTGAAAAAATAAAACTAAATTAAACAAAATTAATAAAAATTACTATTAAATTAAATATGAAATATTAACACATTCTATAAATAATGATAAGTTAATATTATCTTAACAGGTGATAATGTCACTGCTACGTGACACAGTTTTATATGTGACAGAAATATTTGACACATTATTTATCTTGTGTTAACTATTGAAACACCTTTAGAAAAGTAAATTAATTAAAATTAACATTATGATTTTATTGAATACTAAAAAAAATATTACCAAATTGAAAAAAAGTAGACAAAAATATGGATCAGAGTTGTAGTTAAGTCACTAAAAATATAAAAATATCATATGAGCAAACTTCCCTCTCTCCATCTTTCCCATTTCAAACTCCAAACTTCCACTTTCATAGACTTTGTCGTGTTTCGAAACGGAATTCCCTCCTCTCCTCTCCTGCATTTTGGTGATATGGGTAGCCAAATCAATTCCTTTAAGCTATCTTTCAACTGTATAGTCTCATACCTATACAATCTTCACATCCCTCTCATTCCGGTGTATGTTCGATTCGTCCATGTGCCCTGTAACACCCCGGCAACTTACAGGGACTGTTGACTGCCCCCACACATCACCACGAGACTTTCTAGTGTGCTTTGTCCTCACTCGCACACTTTCCGGGAAAACTTCCCGGAAGGTCACCCATCCCAGAATTTCTCCAGGCTAAGCACGCTTAACCATGGAGTTCTTATGGGTTAGGCTTCCGAAAAGTAAATGCATTTTTTGGTGATATGGGTAGCCAAATCAATTCCTGTAAGCTATCTTTCAACTATATAGTCCCATACCTATATAGTATCTAGATCCCTCTCATTCCGGTGTATGTTCGATTCGTCCATGTGCCCCTTCCACTCGAAGCCTGCCAGGAGCCGCTCCTTGTCTGTGCCCCTTGCACCATGCTTCTTGCACCGGCGATCACTCTCCGCCCTCGTCAGTGCCCGAGTGTCACATGCCCCTTCCACTCGAAGCCTGCTAGGAGCCGCTCCTTGTCCGTGCCCCCTGCACCATGCCTCTTGCACCGGCGATCGTCAGTGCCCGGGTGTCACATGCCCACCAGCTTCCGTCTGGTTCGTCCTCGAACCACATCGTACTGGGAGAGGCTAGGCTCTGATACCATCTGTAACACCCCCGCAACTTACAGGGACTGTTGACTGCCCCCACAAATCACCACGAGACTTTCCAGTGTGCTTTGTCCTCACTCGCACACTTTCCAGGAAAACTTCCCGGAAGATCACCCATCCCATAATTACTCCAGGCTAAGCACGCTTAACCATGGAGTTCTTAAGGGTTAGGCTACCGAAAAGTAAATGCATTTTGGTGATATAGGTAGTCAAATCAATTCCTTTAAGCTATCTTTCAACTGTATAGTCCCATACCTATACAGTCTCCAGATCCCTCTCATTCCGGTGTATGTTCGATTCGTCCATGTGCCCCTTCCACTCGAAGCCAGGAGCCGCTCCTTGTCCGTCCCCCTGCACCATGCCTCTTGCACCGGCGATCACTCCCCGCCCTCGTCTGTGTCCGGGTGTCACACCTCTAACCATGATCAATGCGTTCTTCTTTTCTTTTCATAGTTTTTTACCTTAATTTCTCTCACTGTCCTGTAATCCTTCAAATGTTTCACATCAGACAAAGTGTGGGAGATAAAAAAATGAACATGAAGAAAATTTGAGATTATTCGGAAAGGATGATTGATGAAATGATCCAACAAGTCGAATCAAGTTTCATTGAAAAAGAAAGAGTAATGGAGATTGTAGATAAACCATCTTCTTACACCATTTTCAGAACCGCGAATCGGAGCACCCAACCGGTCGAGCAGAAGTAGAATGAGGGTGCGGGAAGGAAGGAGTCAAAAGGGGAGAGAGCAGCGAAGGTAACGGTGCAGTGAAGAAGTCCATGGTTAGGCTTCAGTTTGTACACACTTATTAGCCCGGCCCAACTATTCCATCATAAGTTAGGCCCAAGTCACTTTTTTCTTCTAATTTTCAAAACTTGTTAAAAGTTATTAAATGGGTTTATCTATTTCTACCTAAATGGATGTTGATTATTACTTTTTGTACCTCCAATATACTGAACCCATAATAACAAGAAAGAAAGACTATTGTAGAAAAAGAAAACAGAAAATGTGGAAAAAATAAAAACTCAATTCGAGATGTTCTTTCCGTAAAATATTTCATATATGTTGGAAAGCTTTTTTTTTTTTAAATTTATTTCATTTAATTCAGAAAACCCTTTCCTAAATACATTTCATATAAAGATAATTTAGAAAACTTATTTTAAATCACATAATGTGTTCCAGAAACTTATTTCCGAATGTATTTTATATATTTCAGGAATTTTGATTAAAAAATCTTATTCTGAAAATTTTGTACAACAGATAATTCGAAAGTTAGTTTTATAAAAGATAAAACAGTCATTTTAAAAATTCAAGCCGATACGCCAATAAATTATAAAGGTGCAAGAAGTAAAGTCTATGGATGTTTAGTAAGGTTTGATTAGTCTTTATATGCTTTTAATTCATTTTCTCCTATTATTTGTTTTTAGTTCAATTAAGTTTTAGATGCTTTTATATGTACTTTTCTGTTTTCTTTTTTTCACCCATAATGGTACTTCTCAAACTATGGTTCAAAAGTATAATAAAAATTTCTATACTTCCTTATTTTCAATATTTTATAGATTGGATATCTTAGAAAGTATTTTTAGATTCTGAAATGTCTTCCGAAATATTTATTTTGATTTTTTTTGTATTCGTAATCATGTATAATCTAATAAAAAGTTTAATTACTAATTTCATTTGTGTTATTTTTTATACTCAATTGAATTTTTATATTGTTTACACTGGTGAAATTAATGATAACATTATTAATAGGTGATTGCAGTAACTCTAAATCTTTTTTTTTTCAAACTTTTTCTTATGTGAAGATACAAATCGAAATCATTCCCTTCAAATGTAAAAATAACTATATTATCCTATATAATGATATTTTAATAATTTTTTTTAACAATCTTTGGACAACAAGACACATGTCACTATTTTATTGGTATGTTTGAATTTATTCTAAAAAATATTTGAAATAGACAATCACAAAGTGTCATGTATGCGTTGTCAAAAAAGAGTTGTTAAAAAAACATTTTCCATTATATTAAAAAGGAAAAAGTTTCTATAAAAAACTTTTTTTACAAATTTGCATTTGTGTGATAGTATGTGATTGGTCCGTTTCAAATATTTTTTTAAAATAAATTTAAATAGATTAATAAAATAATGACATTATCTTGTTATAAAAAATTAAAATATCATAATTCTATTAAAAAATTTAATTTTTATTTATTACATTATTGAATACATAAACTTAATTGTCAATTTTGTAAATTATAAAAGATCACACTGAACAAAAAAAATTAATTAAATCAATTTAACACATGAAAAATGAATTAAAATTTAATAACAAAAATATGAAAACCAACAAATCAAAGTCTAAAATATAAGCACAAAATAGTAATCAAAATTTTAGTACCAACAAAAACGTAATTCGATGGTCGATTAGAATGAACCCGTAATAAACTTGTTTGTAAATGTCGATAAAAAGCAGAAAACAATGACCTGCCACAGTTCCCAAAAATATTGCAATTATTTTAAATATATTCCATTTTATGATTTAGATATACTAAAATTCATAAAAATGTACTATCACATTATATTTAATAAACATTATAATTTTTAATAAATTTCAACTACCGTACAAACAATCTTCAATTAATTGTCCTACACACCGTTCGAACTCTTCTTTATATATATATATATATATATATATATATATATATATATCATTTTCCGTTCTTTTTCTATGCATTTCTCTTTATTCGCATGGTTTGTTATCGTAATCCTCTTTTTTCTTTATTTGAACCGTATATACCACTTTTCTTAATCCAGAGCAGTACCACTCTCGATGGAATAACATAGAATAGTATATTATATTAAAAAAACATTAAACTTTTCACTAAAGAACATTCATGGAAGAATATAACCGCATAGTGACACCAACATCTTAATCAGCTGAAGCAATAATGAATTTAAAGGCATCATCAGAATCACATAGTGACACCATGGCTAGCTATAGCAGTGCTTGCATGCATGCATCCTCCAAACGTGGCAGTCTCTCAAGAACATGGTGGCTTATCTGTCAGTCTCTCACGAAACCACCAAATTCACAATGTTACGCTGATGCATGGAGCAGGACCACGCCATGCACCACCACCATGTATATTTTGTCTGTCATGTCCCATGCCTTGCACCAGAACCCAATAAGATATAGATAACTCAATTATTCTCTTTAATCAACAACTCCATAAAACCTCATCCTGCATAAAATGCGGCACCACATCCTTTTGCTCTTACGTGTCCAAACCAAACACATGCAAAACCTCACTCTATATATATCTCTCATATTCTACATTCTACTTCGACCAAGTTGAACAAACGTTATAGAAAAAGTATTAAGGTTAATTACTTGGATGATGGCTGTGACTCTCACGATCCTGGTCACCTTGCTCTCGGTTCTTTCTTCTGCATCGTGTGCTCGTTTGGTTGGGGGGAAGACGGAGATCCCTAACGTGAGGACAAACAGGGAAGTGCAAGAGCTCGGGAGGTTCTCGGTGGAGGAGTACAACAACGGTTTGAAGCTGTGGGGGAACGACAGCGATAACGAGAGAGAGAAATTGAGCTTTACAGAAGTGGTGGAGGCGCAGCAACAAGTGGTGTCAGGGTTGAAGTACTATTTGAAGATCTCTGCTACTCATAGAGGGACTCACAAAATGTTCTCCTCAGTGGTGGTGGTAAAGCCATGGCTTCCTTCCAAGAAGCTCCTCCACTTTGCACCTGCATCCCCCACCGACACTGACCAGTGAAGATTATAAGAGAGAGAGAAAGAGAGAGAATCCTTATAGAATAATAACCATGGAGGTTATTGACTAGATATGCATGGTAATAATTTTTTCCTACATGTACTTTTTGTATGGTGTGTGTGGGGAGAACGGGAATTTTCGACTAAAATTTGAAATCTATATATATATACATGAATACTAATCATGTGTACCAGAGAAAATATGAGTATTAATATATAATTATTGTAAGTTTGTGTCCTGAAAAGTGTTCTGAATATATGTTCTGTAGTGAATGTAACTGGGACCAGGTTTGAGTGTTTATTTGTGACATCATGGGTTTTAGGAACCTTATAAACAACAAGTGCAGTTGTTTTTTTCCACTATATACTTGATTACATTTTTTATATATTACATTTTTAATTTTTGAAATCCATAAATCATCCGATAGCTTCTGTAATATCTTAGCTTCTGAAGCTTCTAACATCTTTGTTTAGTCAAAACTCTGCCTCTCGGTTATCTCATGGATGCCTTATGATATAAGATTAGTTTTTTTTTTTTTTTTAACAATTTTTTACAGGATACGTTTCATTTAAAATTATTAAAAGAATTTTTCTATTATTAATTATTATATTTCAGTAATATTGCTTCAATAACAAAGTATTATTTAATATTGGTTTTAATCAAGGAGAAAAACTTCAATCAAGCGAAAAGATTGAATTATGATTTTAATCATTATATAATTTGATTTGTTAGTTTTAAGTGGAACATTAATTATTGATTATTAAGAGAGTAATGATATTTTAATAAAATTGGTTCAATAAATGAAGTAGTTAATGTTGGTTTTAATCTATGAGGGAAAAAACTATAATTATTAAGGCACTAATTAGATTAGATTAAAGTAATTAAGTCAAAAATACTGAATTATGAATGAAGTATATTTTTAACATTGGTGAAGAAATCTGACAGGGTCTTAAGGGTTTATTTGAGAAAGAAGAGAGAAAAAACTGAATATAAAATAGAATGGAGGGGTAGTAGTACTGGAAAAATTGTGGGTGTATGCATTTTATGGTCAGCGTATTTTTTCTTTCACATATCATAATAATATCATAATAGGTTCAATCTAAACTTATGATAGATTTTCACTTATGGGGATATGCTTAATAGAATATGTCGAATGAAATGAATTCATTTTCAAAACTAACTTAATAAAATTCATTTCAAATATTTTGAAATTGTCTAATATATAATTTGTATATCAAATTGTTTATCAAATCATATATTAAATCCACTGCAATGTCTGGAGCTATTAAATCCAATAACCTTCACTGCATTGTATCAAGTTTTTATAATTTATTAATACTTAAAATAAAAGAAACTCGCTTAATTATAACGTCTTCCATGTCTGGACCTTCTGAACCTTCCGTTAGAAGTTTTCATTGGAGATGAATCTTAATTTTTTTAATATCTTATTTTATGAATCTTAATTTTTTAATATCTTATTTTATGAATAGTAACTATAGTAATATTTATACAAATAAGAGTATACATATATTTCATTATGTAATAGTCACATTCATAATTGTCTAATTGACATAGACACTAAATATAAATAATCAATACTTATTTCAACTCACGACACATAACATCATATTATACTCTCATAGTTCATTTCAACTCACATAACATCATATTATACTCTCATAGTTGATCAATAGGTTTGTTATTCAACTTGTAATGTGTCTTGGATAGGGGTAGGTTAGCAAAGGTTGCAGGGTTGTACATCTAAAAACAATGAAACGGTGAAACAACATTGTGGATAATCCAGTTTCGTCAAGTTGTGTATACATTCATTTCATCATTTTCAGTCAATCTCTTGCAGTCTTCCTGTACTACATCATCCAGTTTCCAAAGATCTCTGGCTACTGATGCTGGAAACACGCTTGTAAGATCTTTACATTTCGTAACATGCACTTGTTGTAGATGGTGAATTCGTATAATTCATGAGGATCTTTATTCCAAACATTCTTTAGATTTGACAAGTTAGATAAAGTCAATTTTTCCAGATGAAGAGTAGTTAACGTGTTTTTTTTTTTTTGGAAAATGGTATTTTAACACCAAATTTTGACATTGTGCACGTGTCAAAATATAATTAGACGATTTTAAATTAAAAAAAAAACTTTAATTTTTTTCTTCCAATGACCTTGTCTCAACTTCTTTTAATTTGAAATCGTCCAAACACATTTTGACACGTGTGTAATATCAAAATAGTGTCAAAAATTAGTGTTAAAATATCATTTTTCATTTTTTTTACATTGGACATCAAATGTGGTTTTCACATAATCACAATTTAAAATATATATTTTTTATTTATTAAGTATTATAAAAAAAACATATTAAAAATAATCTTAGTTTAGCGCAAACTTATTTATGTAATATTTTTGCCAAATCCTTTGACCAGAAAGTAGACAAGTTACATATTATTGTTATTGATCAAAACAAATATTTTATTTTATTAGTTGGAATTTGCTTTGCCAACTCCAAGTTGCGAAAGGCTAGCAAACACTCGTACCGACAATCTTAAATTCTACCATAAATCTGTAATACAGCGAAAAAGTTCATCAAAAAGTCGTATGTAATACCATAAATCTGTAAGTAAGACAGGGAATATATATATAATCACAAAGTTTTTTAATATAATATATTCATGGTAATCTTCATTTCCTTTTTTTTTTTTATTTGATCTGCATAGCAAATTTCAACATCATTAATTGTTAATAATTACAAATTATTTATATAAATCTCCGTGTATATTACAAGCAAATAGTGAAGTTACTATGATAACAAAAAGTAAATTAAATTAGTTAACTTTCGTTACTAATATTATAAAGTCATAATTTAAAATATATATAAAGTTACCCATTTTAAACTATAACTATATTTAACAATGCTTCTTTATAATTTAAAATATGATATTTTTTACTGACAAGTATGACTGTGATCAATTAGTAAAAGAACAAAATTACATTTAGTTATACCATGTGAATGCGTGTGTTTTTATTTAATAAATTTATAAGAAATAAATATGTTTTTAGTCTCTATATTTTGAAATGATTTTGATTTTAGTCATTTTTACTAAATTTTTTTAATTCTATTTACTGTTTTATTAATTTTTTTTACTAAATTGTTTTTTAATTTAAAGAAGAAACTAAAACTAAAATCGCCTCTAAAAACATATTTAATCCAACTTATAATTATTTAAGGTACACAGATAATAATTAGTTTACTTTTAATAGTAAAAAAATTATGCTCGTTAAAATTTATTTAGTATATACGTGGATTTTACTATTATATTATACCTTCGAAAACATTCATTTATTATTTTATTATAATATTATACGTAATTAAGCATCTTTTGTATAGTGGTTCTCGAAACATGGGATTGATTACACCGCTTGAGAATTATGTTTGATCAGAAATTTTATTTTTAGGCTTACTATTTATTTTTAATTTTAATATTTTTAATACTTGTATTATATATATATTTTAATTATTTTGACCTATGATTTCAATATTATTAAGAGGAGTCTATTCACACTTCTAAATGGTGTTGACTATATATACTTGTACATTTAAGTTTTATAAGACAAAATGTTCATATCATTTTGAAAACTCATCATTCTCTAACATTATTAATATGATAATACTGACTCCTTTTAATAAATAATAGAATCACATTGAGTAAAAAAAATGTGAAAGACATTAAACAATTATTACATATAATATAACTATGCCTAAATGTATTTTTCTTTAAACTATGAAAATACTTCAATTTTAAAAGATTATTACTTTCCTATTTAATCATGGGTTACGTGATTTAAATTTGGACAGTTTCTAAAGATCTAAGAAATTACTGAAGTTATTTGTCACAAGATAATTCCAAAATTATGATCATAAGAATCATTTAATGAGATGAACATTGATGTTATTTAATTGGATAATCATATTGAAATTATTAAATGTTATTTTGTTGTTAAGATTTTTTTCTAGTTATTGTCGAGTTATTTAAGTAGGTAATGAAAGTTTCAACATTATGAAAATTTAACTTAGAAGTAGTGACATAATTGATTTTTATAAAAATCCACTTCCATTAATATTAAAGTGATGATCATATAAGTTGTTTAGTGAAGTTTATTTAATATTGTTGAATTTAAGACTTTGTTAAGCACTATAGTCTAAGCTAGTAATAATTTAATGATACACATAATGATAACAAGCAGTTTGGTTTTCAATGTCGGTAAGGAAAAAGAAAGGGTCCAGACCCGAGTTCCATCGGATCCTGGTGTTTTCCGGGTTTCCGGATCCAGTGAGACGCTCCAGATCCAACACAAATTCAAAAAGTTAATTTCGCTCTCTATTATCTTTCTATCTCATTCTTTATTCTTTCTTCCTTTCTCTGTCAACTCAACTCCTCTCTCTAATAATTCAAATCCTTATCCCTCCAACGGCTCTTTCCAAACCCCATCATCTTTCTTCTTACCTTTCCCCATTTCGTTCGCTTTCTGTGTTCTTCTCCTCTCTGCCCCAAAATGAAGCACTTCATGCTCCCAAGAAACCCTCTCAGGGACGCAGAACTCGCTTCCGCGGCCACCACAGCCGCCTCTCCTAGCTCCGCCAAAACCCGCCCCTCTCGCAAGCACAAACACTCCAAAGAGAATGACCCTCCCTCCGATCCCAATCTCGCCGTTCCTTCCCCCGCTAAGTTCAAGAGTCCCTTGCCTCCGAGACCCCCCGCTTCCAACCCTCTCAAGCGAAAGCTCGCCATGGCTGCCGATGCCCTAACCGACAATTCCCTCCCCGCATCCTCCGATTCCGGCGTCAAGGTTGCTTTCGCCTATTACTCTTTTCGACTTCTTACTTTCTAATGTCTTCTATCTGACTTCACTTTCTCGCTTCTTGCCTTTTTTGCAGGTTATTGTGAGGATGAGGCCGCTCTGTCCCGACAAGGACGAAGGAGATCCCACTGTTCAGAAGGTTTCCAATGATTCATTGTCCATCAATGGCCACAACTTCACCTTCGATTCCGTTGCTGACACTGCGGCTACTCAGGCAGGGTTTCTATTTTTAGTCATGCTCAGTACCGTTCTTTTATCCTTTGTTTGAAAGAGATGTTCCCTAACGCGATTTTTCGCCACAAGGACTGTGATCAAACCTTAATTTAAAACCGTGGTTTTATCTTCTTCAGAATTATTGATTTCGGTGTTTGATGCGCTTTGGGATCTTGTTTTTCAGCTGGATATTTTCGAACATGTTGGTGCGCCACTGGTGGAGCACTGCTTGGCTGGTTTCAATAGTTCGGTTTTTGCTTATGGACAGGTTTTTCTTCTTCCCGTTGACTTTTAATTTAACTTTTAGTTTTGTCCTGTTGCTGCCGCTCCTGTGTTGTTGAGTTTGATGATGTTGTGTTTTTGAACTTGCTAGACGGGGAGTGGGAAGACTTATACGATGTGGGGTCCTGCTAACTGTTTGTCGGAAGAAAACGATCAGCAAGGACTTGCACCCCGTGTTTTTCAGCAACTATTTGCACGCATAAATGAAGTAAATATTCAATTTTGGTTTCTTGTAAAATTATTTGAAGTGTTTGCACCATTTTCGTGACGTTTACTAACTGTTGCATTTCTTGCACAGGAGCAAACTAAGCATTCTGACAAGCAACTCAACTATCAGTGCAACTGTTCTTTTCTTGAGGTTGATTAACTCTAACTTGCTTCTTCCCTGTTGGAGACCTGTTTAACCTTGTCAGTAAGTCCATTTGACACAAAGTTTGTTTTTGCAGATATACAATGAGCAAATCATGGATCTATTGGATCCAAGTCTGAAAAACCTACAGGTAAATTCTAAAACACCATTTGTGTTAATTGCTTTTCTCGTGCTTAGCAATTTTGTGCTGGAACTGATGTTTTGTCTTTTGTCCAGATTCGAGAAGATGTCAAATCTGGTGTCTATGTTGAAAATCTTACAGAGGAGCCCGTGTCTTCAATTAAGGATGTAACTCAGCTTTTAATAAAGGTATTTGTCACAATTACCACCGGTGTTATATTAACACATGTTCTCTTTATTTTATGACTCAGTTTTGAGCATTGTCTTAAGGGGCAATATCATTAACCTCATTAACTAGTTTTAGCCTGGTGTTGTACAGCAGCTATTTTCTTATGCTTTCAAACATGATGCTCAATGGAAAGCAGTGAAGTTGTTAGAAGAAAATGGAGAGATTTTATGTCATGCATTGCTATGATTTTAATTAAATAATAAACTTTTGGTTTCACTTGTGTAAAGTTTTCTGGAAGAGTAGACTCTTAAAGAACATTTATGTAGAAACTCTGCTTCAAACGCTTATTATTGTTTTGCTTCAATTAAACAAATTTAATACAATGTAGGTCTTATGGCTGTAGAGAATGCCACAACATCCCCTTCGATGTAAAGTGTTTTACTGATATCTGCATTTCATATTGCAGGGACTATCAAACAGAAGAACCGGTGCAACCAGTATAAATTCAGAGAGTTCCCGCTCACACACTGTTTTAATTTGTGTAGTTGAATCTCGATGCAAGGTGATACACTATCTCAAGTGTCTATAATGTGCACTTTTAGTAATGATGAGTGGACTGCTGGTATTAATGATAGAATAATAGATCCTATGTTAATGCAGACAGTTGAAAGTGTTTGATTAAGCTAATATGAAAGCTTAAGAAATCTGTTCATCCTGAATTTTTGTTCTTCTCAACAATAGTTTGCCAAAAGAACTTTGCAGTGTTTTGAAGTAAATTCATGTTTGCAGAGTACAGCAGATGGTGTGAGCAGATTTAAAACAAGTAGGATCAATCTTGTTGATTTAGCTGGGTCAGAAAGACAAAAATCAACCGGCGCTGCCGGAGAGCGATTGAAAGAAGCTGGGAATATTAATAGATCACTCTCACAGCTTGGGTATGGTTTAACTTGTGAGTGTATTATATTGAGAGCAAATAAGTGTTGAAGATAATTACAAATGGTGAATTAAAGCTTTGAATACCAAGCCAGGAACACAAGAAAGTAGAAAATCTTGTATGTGATTTGTTGAGGCTTTAACGAAAGCCCAGAAATAAGCCAAATATCACAGTATCCTGAAGTGCCAGCTTCAGGTGCTAGGATAAATGTTAACAAAGACAGTTCAGCACTGAAAGTTACATTTTCTTAATGTTAGGACACTATGAACGTAATTTAGGCCAGTAAAACAAACAAATGGCAAAACTAGATTATGGCACAGATGCAAGTGTTTTTTGGAATCATGGATTTCTTTATTATAAGCTAGTACTTTACTGAGGTTAAATTGTACTGCAGGAATTTGATAAATATTCTTGCGGAAGTCTCTCAATCGGGAAAGCAGCGGCATATACCATATAGAGATTCGAGGCTGACATTTCTGTTGCAGGAGTCTCTTGGAGGAAATGCAAAATTAGCAATGATTTGTGCTATTTCACCAGCGCAAAGGTAGTATGTGAAGCACTGCTCATTCGAAATGTTTTACCTTCTAATTCTTTTGTACTACAGAATTTTTTAAATGTCTCGGTTGTGTAGTTGTAGAAGTGAAACATTTAGTACACTGAGATTTGCGCAACGTGCAAAAGCTATCAAGAACAAGGCAGTTGTTAATGAAGTTATGGAAGAAGATGTGAAGCACTTGCGACAAGTGATACGGCAACTAAGGGTATATTTTTGTGATAATTTTAAATCACCTTCTGTTTTTCCATTCTTCATTTTGCTTTTGTAGTAGCTTAGAAGTGTATGATATTGACAGGATGAGCTCCATCGAATTAAAGAAAATGGCTACAACCCAATGGGCTCAAGTGGAGGTCATTCAGCAGCTTGGATCCGGCGAAGCTTGAATTTGTTACAGTCCAGCCTCAATCGACCTCCACCATTATCTCGTGTTGATGAAGATGGCGATGAGGAGATGGAAATTGACGAGGAAGTTATTGAGGACCATGATGAAGCTTCCTGCAATACCAATTTGCCGAGTAATTGTAATACTGCAGCTGATAATGACAATGGAATGAACACTGATGATCAGGATTTAGCTCAACCTAGTGAGGAGAAAAATATACCTGGCAGTAAAAGTCTCAGTGAAGAACCATCATGTCCAATGGGTGAATCTGACATTGGAAGTTTTACCGGTTTTTCAGCCCCAGATGTGCCCAGTGAGTCTCCTAGTGCAGCAATGAATTGTGTCTCACCTGCCAGCCTTAGCATAGTTCAGTGTGATTTGTCCCCGATCCTTAAATCCCCAGCTCCTAGTGTTTCTCCTAGAATCAGTACCAGCAGAAAAAGTCTGAGGACATCAACAGGGTTGTCTCCTTCTGAGAGCGATCTTCATGTTGAAAAAGATTTGGGAATTAGAACTAGCAATAAGAAAAACTCTTATTCTGCCTGTAGTAGTCAGACAGCTCCACATTTCATTAGTAAAACAGAAAATTTAGCAGCAAGCATACGCCATGGTCTTGAAGTTATTGATAGTTACCAACGCAATTCAGCTTTGAGGCAGTCAGCAAACAGGTTTTCCTTACGGCCAAGAGAATCTAGATTAGTTTTTCCAGTTGACAAAGTTGATGTGGGCCTGCAGACTTCTCTTGATGATAATGTTGGAGAGAATTCTGTTTTATTCACCTGTAGTAATTGTAAAAGCAGAGCACAACTTGAGGCCAACGAGACTGACAATAACTCAAACCTACAGTTAGTACCGTTTGAATGTCCTGGGTCTGTTGATAGGCCAAAGAAACAAGTGCTCAAAGTAGGTGTAAAAATTCAGTTGCATTTCTTTTGTAGAACTTGCATTCATTATATCGGTTATAACTCGTTTTACTTCTGTTAATTAGGCAGTAGAAAAGGTTTTGGCAGAATCTATAAGGAGAGAAATGGCACTTGAAGAGTTTTGTGCCAAGCAGAGTTCTGAGATATTGCATCTTAATCGCCTGGTAAATTTCTTTCTTATTTACAACCATCTCATTTTTTTTTTTTTTTTTTTTGTGTACGATGTTATTAATGAATGCTTCCCTTGTACTTGTAGGTGGAACAGTACAAGCATGAGAGGGAATGCAATGCTATAATTACACAGACAAGGGAAGATAAAATTCTTCGTCTTGAGAGCCTCATGGATGGTGTTCTACCCACCGAAGAGTTCATGGCAGAAGAACTAGTGGCTCTTAACCATGAACACAAGGTAGAAATATGTTCTTTTGCCCTTCACATTTATGAACAGTAGTCTGATATTTTACGCTCATAATGTGTGATTACTATCAACAGTTGTTAAAGGATAAGTACGAGAATCATCCAGAAGTTTTGGAAATGAAGATAGAGTTGAAAAAGGTGCAAGATGAATTGGAAAAGTATCAAAATTTCTATAAATTTGGGGAGAGAGAAGTGCTGATGGAAGAGATACAAAGTTTGAGAAGCCAGCTTCAATTTTATATTGACTCTTCATCAACATCATCAAGGAAGCAATATCCTCTATTGCAATTGACGTTGTCCTCTGATCCCAGTACGGCAGCAACCCTCGCTGCCATTCCAGAGTTGACAGATGAGAGAGAGGAGATAAACGAAATTCTAGCATCATCCAATAGCGATATTGAAGCAAAGGAAATTCTAGAATCCTCCAAGAACAATAATGAAGCAAATGAAATTCTAGCATCATCCAAGAATGATATTGAAGCACAATTTGAACAAGAAAGAATTAAATGGACTGAGGCAGAAAGCAGGTGGATTTGTCTTTCTGAAGAACTTAGAGCTGAGCTTGAAAGTAGCAGGTTGCTATCTGAAAAGAGGAAGCAGGAATTAGATGCTGAGAGGCAGTGTACTCAGGAGCTTCAGGAAGCCATGCACATGGCTATAGATGGGCATGCAAGACTTTTAGAACAATATGCAGATTTGGAAGAGAAACACATCCATTTGCTTGCAAGGCATAGACAGATCCAAGATGGAATTGAGGATGTCAAGAAAGCGGCTTCCAGAGCAGGAGTAAGAGGTGCAGAATCTAAGTTCATTAATGCCCTTGCTGCTGAAATTTCAGCGTTAAAAGCGGAAAGAGAAAAAGAACGAAGAATCTTAAGGGATGAAAATAAAGGGCTTCAGTCCCAGTTGAAGGACACTGCGGAAGCAGTACAAGCTGCTGGTGAACTGCTTTTGCGGCTTAAAGAGGCTGAAGAAACTGTCACTGCTGCACAGGTTAGCAACAATTCAAATACCCTCCATGTTTGGTTTTATCAACTGGATGACTTTTTATTATGTTTAGTTGCTGTGATTGTAATTTCACTAACTGAGCCGGACTTTTTACATGAAATTTGCAGAATCTTATGATATGATTATCTTTTGAAATTGAAGTCTTTATACTTACTGCAGTTGGAAATCAATATTTTATCTAGTAGTGGTGAAATTTTTAAACCGCTGCAGTTCGGTTCTCTAACTGAGCCTAACTTTTTAACATGTAATTTGCAGAAACGGGCTATGGATGCAGAACAGGAAGCCGCCAAGGCCTACAAACAAATTGACAAGTTGAAGAAGAAACATGAGAAGGAGATCATCACACTTAATGAGCTCCTTGCAGAAGCACGTTTACCAAAGGAATCGGTACGACCAACTTATGATGACGATGTCGTCATGCCCAGTTATGACGACTCAAAGGAACCAAACAGTTTTAATGATCGGTTTGAGCCATTTCATAATAATGCAGAGTATGGCGAGCTTGCAAAACTAGCAGAACCATCATGGTTCTCTGGTTACGATAGATGTAACATATAAATATATCATCTCATTACAGTGTGTCATTTGTATTAATTTGTCCATATATGATTTGAAAAAAAAGGTTGTATTCTTTCGTTCTTACTTTTTGTGAGCATAAACGAGTTTATCTCCCCATTTATCTCCTTGCAGAAGCACGTTGAGTAGACAACATTTACCTGATAGCGATTGTCGGTTGCAAAGTAGATGATGCAGCTCGTCATTCTTTGTTATTCTTAATTCCAATTTATGAAATTATATTATTAACATATTTCCATTTTTTTGTCTTAATAGCTGGAATTTGGGTTGGAGAAGGAAAATAATTGAATTGAATAAACTTAATATAACTTTTTTGCCTTGTAGTATTCATGTTCTTTAATAGTTTAATAGTCATGGATGACAAATTTGCATTCATTTAACATACATTATAAGACTAAAATAATGAACTTGTTTTTCGAAATGAATTTTCAAGTATTATTTAAAGTATTATTAGTCAAACCATCTTAATATTAAAGCTCATACTAAACGAAACAATAACAAAAAATAATATAAACAGCTTCATCAATGTTGATTTTTTTCTCCTGTAAAACTTCCTTAATAAAATAAATACAACGTGTTTATTGATAGACTAGGCTTTACAAAAACGATGACAGGAAGAAAAAAATCTCTGTATATCTTTACTTAAAACAACATATTACATTATAAAAAGATATATTAAATAATCATATACTCGCAATACTTCTTATAAAAGCAAACTAAATAAATATTTTTCAGAATTTCAATAATCTTCTTATACTTGCAATTTAATATTTTTCATAAAAGAAAACTATATAACTATGATCATATCACGAATTGTATACGTGGTTTTGAAAATCATCCACGACATTTCTTTTATTAAGGACACATTTTTCAAATAAATTTAAATTTTTAAATTTGAATGAACAGGTTCACAAAAAAAAAACGCTATAACTATTTTCCCAAAAGTTAAAATCATAGAAAAAATCGCGTTTGTGAAAAATTAATACCGACTACAATTTTCTTAAAACCTTTATGTAATATAATCGAAATTAAAAGTTATAATAATATATTGAGATTTATTTGAAAGAAATTCAAACGATCATAAAAAATGAAGTAAAAAGTTCTGAAGATACATAGGTTAAGCGTAAAAGATATATATTCTCATATTGAACTTTTAGATAACACTGTATTATGTATTTCGTTAAACTTATTTTATCATAACATTTGAATTAAATTTTAAAAAGTATACAGTATAATCAAAAGTATTTTATATTTTAAATTATTTTGAGTTAGCTTTATTAATGTGTATTATTTAAAATAATTTTATAGCGTGCGAGGCACAGATTTCCAATCCCGTTTGAAAAACGATACTATTTTTTTGTTGTTCACTCTCTCTTCGCGCAGCTGAAGCAGAGAGAAGTTGAATAGAAGCATGGCGCCTCCCATTCCGAAAGTTCTGATGGTCAGATAAATTCAGTCCTCTCATGGATATTGATTCCATGCGGTGTTCTTGGTGTTGTTGTTCTGACCTTTTGTTTTGTGATTTTCCTCTCAGGTGGCAGAGAAGCCGAGCATCGCTCTCTCTATTGCTTCTGTTCTCTCTCGCGCTCAGGTACACGTTTTCGCATTTCGTATACACACTGTCTTACTTCAAAACCTATATATGTTTCCTCAATTCAAATCCTATGTAGATGTTTCCTCAATGCAACCGAGTCTCATATTACTATTATTATTTAATTAGAATTCACTGCAGATTTTTACACTGTTATTCAATCACATATTGCCATGTATGATAGTTTTTTTACTTTTATAATTTAATCAGAACGCAGTGACAGTTTTTAGTCTGATCTAATCTCATATTGTCAAGTGTGATAGGTTTGTTAACTTTTCTAATAATTACACATACTTTAGATGATATGTGAATGTGACTGATTTTCAGTGTAAATATTTTGCACTGAGTATAAATATTAGTTGTACGTAAAATTAAACTTTTTGAAGCACATAATGTAAGCAGATGTTTACGAGGAGGGGAAGTACGGAAGTTCATGAATTTGACGGGAAGTTTCTGGGATCGCCTGCATATTTTAAAGTAACATCAGTTATTGGGCACGTATTCAGGTATTTTTCTTATCTTTTTTCGAGGAGATCACTTATAAAGATTTTCATTTAAGCTTTTATTTTTTATTTTGTATATCTTTTGAAATATTATGAGGCATTTGCACTCCATTTGTCATGTCTCTCTTTGAAATGGAAGTTGTGTTAGATTAAATGTTAAGTAATACTGTAGAAACTCAGTGAGTGGCATGCAAAGCAAGAAATTCTATATTACGATGCTGTTCCACAACTTCCATATGATCAAAGGAACCAAAGGATAGTGCATAATATATGATTAAATCACTGGAGTTGTTTTACATGAACCTCTATCTATTTTGTGGTTTAATTTCATTGTCATTGAAAGTGTAGCAAGTGTCTTGTTTTCTACTAATTTTTTGAAGGTTGGAACAGTTTATGATGCAAACTATGCTATTTGGTCTCACTGCACGATACACATGTCTTAAATCCTGAGTGTTTTGAGTATTCACTCTGGGTTTTCTATATTTTGTTGATAATCTAGTGTAGATTTTCCTGCTAAATATCAAGATTGGACAGCCACAGATCCGTTAGATCTTTTTCAGGCTCAGGTTATAAAGAATGAGTCAAACCCAAAGGTATTCCTTTACATATATTTTCCTAGTACTATTTCCTGCTTTTCTGTCAGATCTGTTGTTTGTCGGTGGACATGATTCACAAATCACAGTAGAAGAGGCTCAGTTGTTGTTGCACTGGCTCCTCTATGTCTTCTCATAAAATCATTTATACATTATCTGGAGTAATCGGTAGCAAGATAGATTACTGTGTTTGTTTTCCTAACTAAAACCGAAACCCAATTTCATGATGCTTTGTATGCTCACAGTTGGTATGAAGTTAGAGGAGACAATAACATTAAATTTTTGGTAGTGATCTATCTGTCTATATACATTTCCTAAAGATTGATGGCGGTTTTCTTAATGTTTTCTAAATGTGCTTAGAAATTCACAAGGGGGAAATGTTCTGGAACTTTTTTTTTTTTTTTTTTTTTTTATAGTTTTTATGTGTTTTTGAGTTCTTCTATCTTTGAATACTACAAAAGGGCTGCAGGTCGTAGGCATACAAGGGATTTTTTTTTCCAATGGCAAATAAATATAACTTTCTATCACAAATAATTACGTATTTGTAACATGTATCATTAATAGGTTTTCATAAGTCATTGGAAAGGGATAGAGGTAGGGGTGTGGAAGGTCATTTTGTGTGCCTCAGCTTGCTGGAGAAAAGTTAACTCAGTTCATAAACTTTTAGACACATTCCTTTTAGATGCAAAGTTGTAGAAGCTTGGAAAAAAAAAATGAAGCCAAGAGTTGCTTTAACTCCTAAATATCCTATTAAGTGAATATAGTGGCATCCAAAAGTGGGCAGTGCACGCACTTTTCACAGTTTTGTTGAGTTTGAACTAAGCTGTTGGGTGTAGATTGCTTGATCAAAGAAGGTCTGGTATCATTTCAAAGTTTCACTTGATCTTGACTCTTATCAAGGGTCATAAGTGCTCATTTTATATGCTATCTTGTTTATTTATTCTAGCAGTTTCTATGTCAGTGGTACGAGACATGATACTGTTTTAAATGCTTTGCACAGGGTGTTGTAAAGGCCTGATTATATTGACTTATTTGTGATGATTTCCTGCAGTTACTGACACATTTTTTTTTTTTTTTCATTCAGGCACATATTTGTAGACATTTAAGTCAAGAAGCTCGTGGATGTCGTTATTTGGTATTATGGTTAGATTGTGATCGTGAAGGAGAAAATATATGTTTTGAGGGTAACTGTATAGTTTTTCATTTTAACATATATGTCACTACCCTTGTTATTCTTCTTTATTTTTTTATATTTGTTGATTTTGGCAATGCAAAGTTAGTAGATGTGAGTTTTTATTGTTATTGAAAAAAAAAACTAGCTCTTAGAACAAATCTACTTGTAGTTGTCTAAGGTAGCTTGCGCAGAAAGAATAAATTGAATATTAAAATGTAAAAAAAGGCTGCCACAGTACCCTTGTTTTAGGATGAACAAAACTCTTAAGCCCAATCTCTATCTCTTAGAAAGACTATTAGTCAATAATATTCTATAGGTTTGTTTAATACTGGCAGCTTAGTATTTGCATCTAATATTTTTATCCTTTCTTTGTTTTACTTTCTCCTTAAGGTACTATGACGAAATTGCCAGCTAAGAGTGGCCTTCTGTGCAATATTTCAAGTTGCTTATATTAAGGAGACTTAATATTTTCTATTTTGTTTTTCGTGCTTTATGTGTATCGGTTACACCACCAAAGGTTGGCCTTCCCTACATTTCAAAATTTCCCTTTGCCATTTGCAATGAACATATAATCTAGCCTTGTGTTATAATGGAGCATCTTGTTTTTCTGCAGATTATGCTTTCAAATTCAGTATTTTTTGGAATGAGTTAATCAACTCCAAAATTTCAAATCATATTTTGAACCATATAAAATATTGAATGTTGTTGCAGTTATACAGTGTACTGGTTTCAAAACAAATGACACTTACCGTGCACGGTTCTCTTCTGTTACTGAGAAAGATGTTGTGAAGGCCTTAGACAACCTTGTGAGACCAAATAAAGATGAGGCCATGGCTGTAGATGCTAGGCAAGAGATAGATTTGAAAGTTGGAGTTGCGTTCACTCGATTTCAAACGAGTTATTTCCAGGGAAAATATGGGAACCTAGACTCCAGGGTCATCTCGTTAGTTTTCTGCTCTGTATTTCATTATTTATTTATTTTTATTGTATTTTCTATGTTTTGCCATTTTTGGTTTGATATTTCATTTGTGAAGAATGACAGCCTTTGATTTTTAACCGCGTCGAATGATATTGTGTGATCCATGCAGTCAATCTCTCTCACCTAATGAGATAAGACTTTGTTGTTGTTGACGATGATGATGATGAAGAAGAATCATAGTCATATCTTTCTATTTAGAATTATTTGAAAACAGAATATGTAACTTGTGCATATCCCAGAGTAGCAAGAGCTGAATAGAGATTTGCATTATAGTGCTTCAACTAAACCTTGCCACAGGAATTGTGTCAAAAATAAAAAAATTAGCTACTCGATGTTGATTGCAGTGAGGGTTTACTTAGTTTTTGGCTTGTTAATTGCCAGAGAAAGGTCAGACAGTTGAGACCTCTAAACCACACAAGGCTGCTAATAATGTCTTAAGTTCAAAATGCTTAAAGCCTCATTCTGTTTCTGCAAATCCCAAAAGAAAGAGACCGATCAACTTACTATTCTTCTTGCAATGATACTGTTGATTTCAAGATCAGCTTTGTCTATATCATGAATCCATTTTCTTGTAGCTGAAGCTGTTGGAACAATTAGTAATGTGATGTGATACTAGTTTAGTTCTCTTTAATTTTTTTTATTCAAGTAGCAATTAATCCCTTTGTAATAAATTAATGACTATGTTATCATTATGTCTTTGCTGTGTTTTATTTTGTTTTGTTATGATATTCTTGTTCTTTTATGCATTCCAGACCTGAGATTGGTTAGGTTCCTAGGCTTGGCATGCATTGCCTCCTAGAAATGCAAGCTGCAATATCTTCTCTAGATCTACTTGCATCTGAACATTATTTGTTTAAACTTTGATGAAGTTATTGATTGGGGTAATTGTTGCCTATTTCAGCTATGGTCCGTGTCAGACTCCAACCTTAGGATTTTGTGTGCAGCGATATTTACAAATAAACACTTTCAAGCCAGAAAAGTTTTGGAGTTTGCACCCTTACATAATTCAAAATGGCTATGAAATTCAGCTAGAATGGCATCGTGGCAGATTGTTTGACATAAATGTGAACAATTCTATTCCTTTATATTTGTGTTCTTTCTTTGTCTCAAACCAACAGATGAAGGACATCCTTTTGACACTTTTATTCCATTTCAGGTTGCTATGATGTTTCAAAAGCTTGTTTCTGAAGATGGACTTTTGGAAGTTACTGAAATATCAGAAAAACAGGAAACCAAAAGTCGTCCTGTTGGTCTAAACACAGTGAACCTTCTAAAGGTTAACAATCACATGCGGAAAATAACATTTTTAAACTTTAAATAATGGATACATTTGAATTTTCTTTCTATATATCAGATGCAAAATTCCACTATTATGTAATGATGCTTTATTCTGTGGAGCTCTTTTAATGTTTGTTCTCAAATCTGCTGTAAAAATCAGACTGTTTTTATATTTCATTTCGAATTCAGTGTTTATTTCTTGAGTTAATGCAAAATAACTTGGGTACAATGTTCTTTTCAGGTTGCTTCAAGTGCTCTAGGATTTGGACCTCAGATGGCTATGCAACTAGCGGAACGGTTATATACTCAAGGTTTCATCAGGTTTTCTCACAATCTCCTGGTCTTCAATATTAATAATGTTATATTTTCTTAATTTGTAGGATGTACTGATGTTTGATTGGTTTCTGCACAATGTTTCTCAAGTTATCCACGCACAGAAAGCACAGCATACCCTCCTTCGTTTGACTTTCGTGGTGTGCTCTCTGCACAAACAAATAATCCAACATGGGGTAATTATGTACACGGGCTACTTACCACTGGTTATCAAAAACCTCGTCTGGGAACAGATGCAGGTGACCATCCTCCCATTACCCCAATGAGATCAGCAGCAGAAGATATGCTGGGCAATGATGCTTGGAAGCTGTACCAATATATTTGTCAACACTTCATAGGTACAGTTTCTCCGGACTGCAAGTATATAAGGTAAACATTTATACTGTTTCTACGTTTCTTGATCATCGCCTTATGGTTTTGACAGCATTCTAGTGTTTCCACAGTTGTCATGTGCCTTTTGTTTGGATTGTTTTATCTGAGGAAATCTTGCTAATTTATGTTATTTGTGGATCTATTTGGATAATTAAACATTTTGATAATTTTAGCAATACTGCAGACTGGGTATAAATGTCAAACGTTTTATAACAATGTACTAAACCAGGGTAATATCTCTTCATAAATTCAAAAATAGATAGACTCTGCAATATATTAGAATTTTCTCTCTTCCAATATCTTATTGTCCAACTGTATCAAAGTGCACGTGGTAGAATATTCAGGATGTGGCTTCCCCCATGTTGTTGTCATAATCATAATAATATAATGTTTACAGAATATATTGGCATCATATTTCTGCTTCTTTCTTCTTAACTTAATCTTTGCCTAAACTATTGCAAATATTCACATGCCCTTGCAAAATGGACTTGATAAACATTTAGTTTTTTCTTACATTATTGTCATCATTCCAGGAAAAAGGTTGAGTTTTCCATTGGTGGAGAGTCCTTTCATTGTACAGGGCAGCATGTTGTCACCAAAGGATTTACTTCTATAATGCCTTGGTTGGCCTTAAATGATAAAAATATTCCATCATTTGTAAAAGGCCAGAAAATAGAAATATCAAAGTTGGAGCTCTATGAGGTAACTGTGGTGCCTCCTGACTCATTCAGATTCTGTATGCATTATTTTAGATTTGTTCCTAACTTCTAGCCATTTCTAGTCTTTTTTGGTGATGGTGTACGGCCTTAAAGGGAACTGTTCAGTTTTATATTCAAATAGATAGTTGAATCATATATCCATTTCTGGGAAGAAGAAAAATGTTGAAAGCCATTTTGCATTAGAGTTCTGTATATTTTACGGATATCTAACCCCACAACTTCTACAGGGGAGTACCAGTGCTCCAGATTACCTAACTGAAAGTGAGCTGATATCGCTGATGGAGAAGAATGGAATAGGAACAGATGCTTCAATTCCTGTACATATTAACAACATATGTGAACGGAATTATGTGCAGGTAATGGATATAGACATCTAGCCTATATAGAAGCATCATTGTGTGGATATTCATCTAGTCAAATTGCAGGTACAAGCAGGCAGAAAGCTTGTCCCAACCCCATTAGGCATTACATTAGTAAGAGGTTATCAAACTATAGATCCAGATCTCTGCCTGCCCGATATTCGTAGCTTCATTGAGCAACAAATTACTCTTATTGCCAAGGGTCAGGTGGATCATCGACATGTGGTGCAGCATGTAATCCAACAGTTCACGCAGAAGTTTAGTTACTTCGTCAAAAAGGTTGGCTAATTTTGGTTTAGTACTTCTTCTTGTGTTGGTGATAATATGGTTGTGTACAATTGATTTTCATTTTTCACAACACATTAGACTTATTTGTTTATACTAAATAATTTCTGTTTATTCTCCTTTCTCCAACCTTAACCTGAAGATCATGTTCTTTTGAACTTGTTTGGGTAAAAATTTACTCTTTTTTTCTCTCTAATTTGGTCCGGTCACAGTTTATCCTGTATTTCCCTGGGTTCATTACATCTTTTGCTTTGGTTTTACAATCTATGCTTACTGTTGTTTGTCAAACCTTTTATTAATAACGTATGCTTTTGTAAGGCTATGAGGTTTTGGACTTCTCCTTTGAATGCATCCATGAGTTGATGCATACTGGATTTATTCCATATGTATCCGGAGTAGAAATCTATATTCTTTCCTTTAAGATATTGTCCATAAAGAGTCCCCGTGACATTTGCTACTAAGTTGCACATGGATGTAGGTTACATTGTTATACTAATTCTGTTGCTTTCTATCTTGGTCAGATTGAAGATATGGATGCATTATTTGAAGCACAGTTTTCTACTCTTACTGATTCAGGGCGTATTCTGAGTAAATGTGGTAAATGCTTGAGATACATGAAGTACATTTCTTCTCAGCCTCCACGATTGTATTGTGGTACATGTGAGGAGGTTTATTATCTCCCACAGAAGGGAAACATCAAGGTAGTATTATATAGCCTGTCTAATAATATCGACTCTTGACAAACTGTTGAATTTTGGTAAATTAATATTACTGTGAATTTGATTCTGGAGTATTTTGTGTGATTGTATCAAGTAGCCTTTTTAACATTTCTCCCCATCCTTATTCGGAAGAGTAAAGTCTTCCTATTTTTCCCTGTTTACAATTTATCTCCTCTTCCTTCTACTTTCTTGTCCTAAGCTAATTTGTTATTGGGGCTGACTTCCTTTCAACCATTCGTGCCTTTTTCCTTCAAAACAATATCATATAACAAATCCCGAGTTTCAGACCTCTGATATGCAGGCATAAAATGTCATTTCTGTCAGAAAACTATTGAGAGATTTCCGTTTCATTTTCAGAATGTGTTATAGCTTTCATACTTGGAGTGGTTACATTAATTTAATAACTACCATATCTATATAATTGGAGGATGACTACATAAACATCCCTTTTAAGATTCCTACGGACCTACATTATGTATGCTATCATGCACAGTGGCTTCACTGTTTATTATTAGATCACGAGCAAGAGGACTTTTAGTGTACCTTCTCACCATTCAGTTCCTCCTAACTTGTCTAAACTTGTAATCATCATTATTATTTGGGCTTCTCTCCCTCAGAGATGTGGAACAAAGATAAGAAAGAAGAGGATTGGGGTAATATTTGTCAAACACTCTGCTCTGGCGGATTGAGTGTAAATATACTTGGGAAAGTTAGAAGTAGTTGAGAAGGAATCGTGGTAATAATATTTTGCAAGAATGATTGATATATTTCACAAATACAGAGTCAGTAGCTTATACAAGATACAACCTGAAAGAAAAAAAAAAAAAAATTATACAGAACACAGTTCTAGAAATTAAGGCAAAACAGAATGCAGTTGTAAGAAACTAATTAAAAAATTGTTACTCTCCTAATACATGTGCTGCCCATTGGATATTTACTGTTTCATTTAGTCTTTTTTGCTGCTATGTTGTTTGGTGTGCCAAATGCCAGTCATTCACATTTCTTCAACTTTTTCTGCAGCTGTACAAAGAATTGTCTTGTCCTTTAGACAATTTTGAGCTTTTAATTTGCTCTATGCCTGGTCCAGATGGTAAATCATTCCCACTATGCCCATACTGCTACAGTAATCCCCCATTCGAAGGCATTGAAGCACTCATCAATACCGCTAAAACTGGTAGTGTTGGCAAGATTGGCAAGGGATCCGGCATGCCCTGCAGCCTATGCCCTCATCCAAGTTGCCCAAATTCTCTGGTTTCCCAGGGTGTATGTGCTTGTCCAGAGTGCAGTGGAACACTTGTCTTAGACCCAATAAGTGCTCCCAGATGGAAACTTTGTTGTAATATGTGTAATTGCCTAGTTTTTCTTGCACAAGGCGCTCACAGAATCTCCACAACTAAAGAGCGGTGCGGTGAATGTGACTCTTCAATCATAGAAGTAGACTTCAACAAGAAAACAACTCCTCTGGAAGACGGAGCAACCTTGCACCGAGGCTGCATTCTATGCGATGAGTTGCTTCATTCCCTTGTGGAAATGAAACATGGTAGAAGTTTCAAGCACATGAGCTCAAGAGGAAGAGGTAGAGGGGCAAGAAAAGGTGGAAGGGGCAGAGGACGCGGGGGTGGAAAAATCATGGATCCGAAAATGAGTTTCCGAGATTTTTAAGTAATGCCCAGTTCTTCAACACAGTGTTGTTTGAAGAATGTTTTAGAGTTTTACAGTTAGGGTTTTGTTGAAGAAATAATTTGTATTTTTGTACAGAGTTCTTGAAATATTTATAGTAGGTAAATACTTTCATTGAAGGCTTGTTACAAAATTTGAGATAGTGTACACAATATGCCCGCCGTAAACTATGTAATCGTATCTGCTGAGAGGGGATATGCGTCTATTTTAATCTTCATAACTTATGATTAAATGTAATGACTGAAATCCCAGTATACATGTGTAGAGAGATTAGGTTATGTAGTGGATTGGGTTTATTCTACATCTTTGCAAGACTTTAATTACATTATAATGAAAAAGTCAACATTTTTCTTCAATGTAGAATGGTAACAATATATTTTTATGTTGATTTGACATAGAAGACAAAGAAGTAAAATAATTATAAAAATATAATTTTTTATATTTAGAAAAAAAGAAATAAAAAGTAAAAAATAATAATATGAAATGAACATAAAAAATTTTAGGTATGTCAAAATTATTTTTCTTTCATATTAGGTCTTAAAATTCCTTTTCAATCACCTGATTAAAAAAAATGAACATCAAATACTTAAAAAGTTTTTAATTTAATTAAAATTTAATAAACCATAAAAATTTATTATGAAATTAATTGAAAAGTCTCACATTTATCACGTAATAAAAACTTAATTAAACTTAATTTTAATGTACATAAAGAGATATTAATTAATTCTGAGTTTGTTTAATTATTGATTTTGAAATAGAACTATCCTAATTAAAAGACTTAAAATTAAGTGTAACTGATATTACCTGTCATTTTTTATTATTTTTGTCTCTTTCCTAAACACTTGTTAAAGTATAATAGTATCTCCTTGTTTCCTTCATTATCTCTTCTACTGATACAGTATTTATTATATTTTTCAGTTTTCTTTTTCTTCAAAGCATATCCAATTGGGCAGAGGTGAAAAAAAAAAATCAGTCAAATAAATTTTGATGAGAAATATTTGTTTTAATAAATACAATTATAAGTATGAATATCTTTAACTTTTTAAACTGATAAAAAAAATAAACTTATATATATAGGATTAAATATATAATTTTAGTTTCTATTATATGAAGCGGTTTTGATTTCAAAATTATATATTCACAAAATTCACTTATATTTTTAATATTTTTTTATCGGTGTCTTAATTACACATGATTTCTTGTCCTGTTTCTTTCACATGTTGATTTTCTTATTCTTTTTCAAATCATATTCACTTGTGGAGAAGTGGAAAAAGAACACAATATTTTAAACTAAAGTTTAGAGATGGCAAATAAATTCTTTTAGAGTATTATTTTAACACACTCTAATGTTAATGAAAAATCCTTGTATTAAGCAAATATAAATATAAATACGGATAATATAAAATTTTAAGTTAAATACGAAAATGGTATATATATATATATATATATATATATATATATATATATAATTTTTCTTTATGCTGGTTTATCTTAAATTACTACAACATCCTTAATATATGAAAATTTGAAAAACGGAAGTTTTAACAGTTTCCGACTAGGAATCTTTTCATTGTTCTCAGGTTGCAGAACCGAACAACCATATTATCTAACTCAAGAACATATACCAGAATATTGTATGTTGTGTTGGCCAAAATAACACATAAATAAGAAGAGACGTAACGGGTATTATTGTCATTTATGATCTGGATTTTGTCCTTGTTTTTCCCACTTTCCATTCAGCCTCAGCTCACGACAGCAAAATTATTCTTAAAACGCACCACACAACACCCACCCTTTCAAAGCGCTGCGTCTGTGCTCTCTCCACTACTCTCTTTCTTTCTCTCTCTTCAGACTGCAAGTTTCGTTTGGTACTCAATCTCACTCCTTTCACTTCTTCAACTTTCAAACCACAGTTTCATACGTTTCAATTCCGCTACAGTATTTTTAACATGCATGTTTTTAATTCAGGCTCTGTTTTGTTTATCAATTTGGGGTTCTTTGCTCCAATGGCTGCTTCTGGATATATATCTGCTGCCAACTTGAATTGCCTGCTTGGCGCCAGACACATGTCCAATCCCAAGCTGGGTTCTGCAGATGCCAGAATTTCGTTGTCGTTTGGTGGGAGCGACTCTATGGGCGTTAATGTGCGACCCGCTTCAATTCGTGCTCCTAAAAGGAACCATTTCTCTCCTCTGCGTGTCGTTTGCGTCGATTATCCACGACCAGAGCTTGAAAACACCGTTAATTTCGTCGAAGCTGCTTACTTGTCTTCCACCTTTCGTGCTTCTCCGCGTCCACTAGAACCGTTGAAGGTCGTTATTGCCGGTGCAGGTAATAAGCAAGCTGTGCCTATGCTTGTATATTTCGTTTTATGCATGAAAAATGTGTTTTTGCTGCCAAATTTTGTAGGTTTTCTTGCTTTAGTTGTTCTGGGTGTTTCAGATTAGGACCTCTTTATGCCCTTTTCATTTCATGCATTGTCTTTTAATGTTGACGTGTTAAACTTAGGAGCCTGCTTGGGACAGGCATCAGGAAAAAAGTAAAAAAAGTTATGGAATTACAGCATCTTCAATTTTTGGTGAAATTTCAAATTAAAGGGGTACCCCGATATCATGTTTGATATTTAAAGATAAACTAGTATGTAAAGTAATCTTTGGACTTTAGTTTTGATCTCTCTGTCTTTGGTGGGCTTATGAATGTTTCAAATAAGTGCAGGATTGGCTGGTTTATCGACTGCAAAATATTTGGCTGATGCTGGGCATAAGCCTATATTGCTGGAAGCTAGAGACGTTCTAGGTGGAAAGGTTTTCTTGCTAATTAACCCCTTTGTCAATAAATTGTCACTGTTTACGACTTCTGTTCCTCATTTTAGCGTGCTGTTTAATTAGATAATAAATTTGTTGTGTTTATACTATTATTCATTTTCTAAGGTTGCTGCATGGAAAGATGAGGATGGAGACTGGTATGAAACAGGTCTCCACATCTTCTGTAAGTTCATCAATTTCTGCTAAGCATTCATTTCCTCAACTCTTTCTTTAATATTTCTTCTTTGAAGTTAATAATATCGTGACTTTATTTATAATTTTTTTTTCCATTTGACAAAAGAGAATTAGAAGAAGAGTAAAAAATTGGATGATCAGGAATATTTCTAGAACTACAAAATAAATCATATTATTTGATCAATAAACATGTTTTGATTATTAGAATCCTTGTTTTGTAGTTATCTTTTCTTCATAACCTTTTCCCCTTTCCCGCAGTTGGGGCTTACCCTAATGTGCAGAACCTATTTGGAGAACTTGGCATTAATGATCGGTTACAATGGAAGGAGCATTCCATGATTTTTGCTATGCCAAATAAGCCCGGAGAGTTTAGTCGATTTGATTTTCTCGAAGTCCTTCCATCCCCGTTAAATGGTAAGATGTAAGACTTATTATAGTTCTGCATTTTTATATATATCTAACTGAAGTTGAATGTCGCTGTACATTGAATGTGTTTATCTTTGGAAAGCCTATCATGCAGAATTTGCAGTTGTCTACTACCAAATTTGTAATACTGTCTAGCAACTGTCCTGTATATGCTATGGGTAGTGCCTCAAAATCTAGAATCCCGTATTTTTAGTTTCCTTGGAGGCTTTAACCCAACTTTCTATTCAAATTTTGATTTTGAATATATGTCAATGAATTCAATAATCATTGGAACCAGAAGGGTTAAATTGATTCCATTTTATGTAAGTTAAAAATTGCAAAGCGAAAGAGAACTAGCAATTTAGCTTGGTTTGTATATTCTCATGCTCTCTTATCTCTATCCCTTTCTTCATCAGTCTGGTTTACAGGACAGGAACATATTTTCTGTTCTAAAAATAAACAACTGATTGTTAGATGTTAACCAGTATTTTGTTTCATTGTACCTTACGTGCTAAATGTTAATCAGTATTTATAAGTTGCATGCCATGAATCTGATAACAGGAATCTGGGCTATATTAAGGAACAATGAGATGCTGACATGGCCAGAGAAAGTCAAATTTGCAATTGGGCTTCTGCCAGCTATGCTTGGTGGACAGGCATATGTTGAGGCTCAAGATGGTCTTTCTGTTAAAGAATGGATGATAAAACAGGTATAGCAGTTGTATAAGCTTACCAGTAGATTGATAGATTGAAGTAACTTTGGTATATTACCGGTCATGACCTAATGCGACTTAAAAATTGCACAGAGTAGTCTTGTTTGCTGTTGATGGAGTATTGACCATCTTATGACTATTCTGAAATGGGGTGATTTAGGAATAGACTTTCAAGTGACTTGATGATGATGTCAATAATGGGTCCTTTTATCATTAGAATTTGATTGGTTAACTCAAATGAAGCTCATGTTACTGTCTTAGTGCTATACATAGTTATCAATTTGAAACTCAAACTAAGATATTTATATTAGTATGAAATAATGTACGGAGATGTTTTCATTACAGCACTTAGAATGAATCAATTAATGATTCATATGTAGAATTTATAATTGAAATTTTGTACGAGTGTGTATCTGTTGCAACCCTTATGCTGGAATTAGGGATGAGGATTACGGTGGGTGTCATTTCCGAACTCAAAAGTAGAAATGTTGCTGGTGAGGTGATTGAGACAAGTGTAGGATTTGTATTACTCAAAGTTGATCTACTTTTTATCTAATGGACAAGGCCCCAACAACTTAAGTTGATCATCTCCAAACACTCGAGGCCTACAAAATGAGGCAAGGTAATGGGTTCAGGATGAGAGAAATCAGAAGGGGTTAAGATTCTTTTTTTCTAAATTCATGGATCAAGCCCAGACGAATCAAAGAGAAGAATAAGAATTCTGTAAAGGGTAGCCATTTTCTAAGATTAGTTCTTTTCTATGGTGGAACTCATTTGTGTTTGACTGAAGAGGATTCAAAGTTATTTGTAGCTGCCACAGTTGTTCATTTTCTTTTAGGAGAGGAGCATTGATAGATACTCATTGGGAGTTAGTTATGTGTCTGGTAGAAATGGCATTAGTTAGGTTAGTTGGTTGAACCGTTGAAGAAATAAGGCATATGGTCTATAAATAAGAGGGTTTGAGAGGTAGAGATAGTTCCGTTATTTGAGTCAATGGGGCCTGGGCTTTGGGAGGTGCATACACTCGAAGCTCTGCACGTTGGATACTGTATTGAGAGGATAAATCCCTTATTCTTTCTATTAAGATACCCGGTTTCTATCTCTCTCCTTCAAAGGAGAAAAAAGTCCTTGCTCCATAGTTATTTTAAAGGATTCCAACACTTCATTATAGATGACATGATTAGATTTTCACTTTGATTATTTCTAACAATACCTTCGAATTTCATCTTTTATGTGGCTAAATTTTCTTCGATCATTGTTACCCTAAAAGGAATTTGTTATAAACAGAAGTGCGGTACTAAAACTGGTATTACTTAACTTTTTTTTTTTATAAAATTAATTTATTCCCCTCCAACTTAGTTTTATCAATTAAAACTGATGCTCATAGTCTTTCTGGAAACTTAGGAGAGAAATAAATAAGAGAAATTTGTTTTTAGGAGGGGGAAGATAAAAAAGTACTTTCTTTTTTCTTCCTCCATCCACATAAGGAGAATTGTCTATGTCTGCATGCCTTTATTAGTGTAGTTAATTTATTTACCATTACAAAATTTATGTGCTGGAGACTTACTGGGATATAGATGAAGTTGTTTTGTCAGGTTTGCCATGTATCTCTGAATTGAAATACTGGTCATTTTGGTCCAGAGTGTGGTGAAGGGGCTCCTGTGCTCCAAGAATGGAAGAATAAACAAACTTTCTATATTGTATTTTTTATCTACCTCTTAATTTAATGCTGGCAGTTGCAGTAATATATTTTATTGGGAAACAGAGAAAGGATATCTGTGGCTATAGTTATAATTTTTAGATTGTATCACTTGATAATGCTTTAAAATAGATTCCATCTACCATAATTTGAGTATAACAAAATGTTTTCACCTTTTGATAGGGTGTTCCTGATCGAGTAACTGATGAGGTGTTCATAGCAATGTCGAAGGCACTAAACTTCATTAATCCTGATGAACTTTCAATGCAATGTATATTGATTGCTTTAAACCGATTCCTTCAGGTGTGATCATTTTCTTTTCTAGGCACTGTTCTACAAGCATTATTGTGGAACTTATGATATAGTTTTTTCTCTTTCAACTAATTGTTATATTATATTATTAAATCTTCAATAGGAAAAACATGGTTCTAAGATGGCATTTTTGGATGGTAATCCCCCTGAAAGACTTTGTATGCCAATAGTTGATCATATTCAGTCCTTGGGTGGCGAAGTTCATCTCAGTTCACGCATTAAAAAAATTGAGCTAAATGATGATGGAACAGTGAAGAGCTTCTTACTAAGTAATGGGAAGGTGATGGAGGGGGATGCTTACGTGTTTGCAACTCCAGGTTTTGTATTCTTATTTTCCCATTGTATTAATCAATTTGTTTTTCTAGTATTTTAAATCTCCATTCTCCAATTTTTTGAGGATTTCTTTTTCTTGAAAACAGTGGATATTCTGAAGCTTCTTTTACCTGACAACTGGAAGGGGATTCCATATTTCCAGAGATTGGACAAATTAGTTGGAGTCCCAGTCATAAATGTTCACATATGGTAAGTAATGGCTTTTGATGTTAAAAATTATATCCATGCACATCTTAATTTTAAATCAAACTATTACAGCCACCATTATTTCATTTTGTTGTCAACAAAATCAAAATTAATTTGTAGTATTTGTGGTGATGTTTGTTTATATCGTAAGCTCCACTGTTGTGGTGACATGCTGCATTGCATCCTGTCTGCAGGTTTGACAGAAAACTGAAGAACACATATGATCACCTTCTCTTTAGCAGGTCTCCCTCACACTTTTAAACGCTAGTAGTGTCTAGAAATACTGTTCATTTAATGTATCTCCGTTTTACTGATACACGAGTGCATAATACGAGCCAACTTTTTGTGCTTAATAAATTGAGACATTGGGCTCGTATGACAATCAGAAACAGAACTTAATATTGTAGTATGAAAATAGTATATAAGATGTCTTCTCTCCAATGTATTGAGGTTTATGATTTGACCTAATGTTTATATTCAGACAGAGTGCTATAACTTACTGAAGAAAAAAGGTGATAAAGGGAATAAAAAATTTGTGGACGGGATCCTTTCTTTTCCATTCTTTGCTTAACTTGGCTGAGAGTTTGTTTAAGAATTTATTGATGGCATTTCTGGATAATAAATAAAGTATTTTCATCACCTCACATTTCATATATTTTGTATTTTTCTACGTGCAGAAGTCCCCTTCTGAGTGTATATGCTGACATGTCTGTAACTTGCAAGGTAAGCACTTCTTTCATGTCATTGGTTTGCACTGATTTTTTTCCTCTGACACATGCAAAAGTTGTGTCCTGCATGTGGTCTGGGTTAGCACAGCCCTTTGTATATTAACAGTAATAGTACTATGTAAGTAAAGACACTTATCTGAATTGGAGATAGTATAGTGCTTTCCAGATGAACAGGAAACCCTCTCAACTCAAATTATTTATGTTTTCAGAAATTTATGTAATTATTTTTTAAGGTTTGAGGCTGAATTTCTTCTGCATGTTTGTCTGGTTATCATTAAATGTTGGAATGTTGTTTGGGTGACTCTGTTTTACGATGTAATGCAGGAATATTATGACCCAAACCGGTCTATGTTAGAGTTGGTTTTTGCACCAGCTGAAGAATGGATTTCACGTAGTGATGAAGATATCATTGCAGCAACAATGTCTGAGCTTGCCAAACTCTTTCCTGATGAAATTTCTGCAGACCAAAGCAAAGCTAAGATTCTCAAGTACCATGTTGTTAAAACACCAAGGTTTGACGGATGATCCACATAGGTGGATTATTTGTTTTTTCTTCATTTGTAAACATGGACTGGGAGCATTTTTGTTGTTATTGAACTTTTTAGAAGTTCTATATCGACTAGAAATAAATCAAATTCATAATATATAAGTAGATACAAATTTTATTTTACAAATCAGTTTTATAAGATTAAATTAAGTTTGAAGTTCTTTTCTTAATAGAACTAATAAAGAAATTTATATAGCCATTACATTCAGTGGGTTCTGAATCCTAGTGGAACTTGCTACATTGTTTCAGGTCGGTTTACAAAACTGTTCCAAATTGTGAACCTTGTCGACCCATTCAAAGATCTCCTATAGAAGGTTTCTATTTAGCTGGAGATTACACAAAACAAAAATATTTAGCTTCAATGGAAGGTGCTGTTCTTTCAGGGAAGCTGTGTGCACAAGCAATTGTACAGGTAAAATCTATCATAAAGTTATCTGTTTAACTCACCAAATATTTAGTAAGAAAGTGATAATCTATCTATCTATCTATAATATATATACATATGTGCTTCCTCAGTGATTTTGTTTGTCTTAATTATCATTAATTCAGCTGGCTGAATAACTCTACATTTTCCATTTTTTGGTTGAAACATTTTTTAAGTTTCATTTATCCTCTAAACTTGTGTTGCCGTGACTGTGTTATGCATGACATTGGTGTCACTGAGGGTTGCTAAACAAATTGTGCAGGATTGTGAAGTACTTGCTGGTCGAGGCCAGAAAAGAATGGCTCAAACGAGTGTTGTCTGACAGAAACAAAAGAAACAAGAATTGAAAATAAATTATGGTATAAATACAGGAGCAGTAAGAAACCAAGGGAAGAATAATCTATAGGAAACAAATGACATGTGTCAATATTTTATTGGAATCAAATTTCACATTATTCAAACTTGTACATCAAAGTTTTCTTTTCTTTACATTTCTTACTCAGTAGCAAATTATTCCAGAAGGCCACATATCTAAGCAAATGCAATAATATAACTATATATATATATATATATATATATATATATATATATATATATATATATATATATATATATGGGTTTGTTAACACGCGTACGCCTGTTTTTCAGTTGGTACGTTTTAACAATGTGTACCGGATTATAGTAGACAAAAATGTTCTCGTTTATTATGGATTCTAAGTTTTAAGGTCAAGGATATTTAAATAATTTTCATTCTCAAAACTAAAAAAAAGAAACCCCCAAACCCTTACTCACCTCCCTCATTCTTCTCAACCCTTTCTTTTTCATTTCTCTCACTCCAACATTTTCTCTGTCATCCCTATTGCCCCAATTGAAAAAAAAAAATCAGAAACTTCTAATCCTTGTCCTTTTCTCTTTACACAGTGTTTCTTTTTCCTTTCTCTATTGGTATGGAATACATGAGGTAAGATTACAACCTAGAATTGAAAGAATTGTACTCTTAGGGAGCTCTTCTATACCTATTTCTTTAATTTCCTTATGTCCTTTTTTTATCACTGAATCAACTTCTACAGGCGTTTAGAATAAACTTTAACCACTGTGCAAGATAAAAAACAATAAAATCATTTTTTACCTTTGAGATTTGAGAAGAGTAACATAAAATGACAGTTTATATTCATTTTACACACATTAATAAATATAAAATGATTATAAAAGAGTAAACTTTTTCAATTTTTAAAAAATATCTCTGATTCAAATTACCACCACCATCTTCAATTGAGTTGAGATGAAAAAAAAAAAATGTTGGAGTGATGACAGAGAGAATGTTGATATGAGAGAGAAAATATCTCTAATGACAAAGAGTTTCTGATTTTTTTTTCAATTAGACAACAATATGGATGACAGAAAAAATGTTGGAGTGAGAGAAATGACAGAGAAAAATGTTGGAGTGAGAGAGATGAAAGAGAAAGGGTTGAGAGGAATGAGGGAGGTGAGTAAGGGTTTGGGGGTTTCTTTTTTCTTTTTTTATTGTTGAAAATGAAAATTATTTAAATATCCTTGACCTTAAAACTTAGAATCCATGACAAATGAGGGTATTTTTGTCTGCTATAATCCGGTACACATTGTTAAAACGTACCAACTGACAAACAGGCGTACGCGTATTAACAAACCCCATATATATATATATATATATATATATATATATAATGTATAAAAGATTTGCGTTTAAAATAATATACTAAACATGTTTATAAAAATAGACTTATAAATTAAAATAAACAAATACCTTTTTAAATAATTGTAAGAATAATATTAAAGATAATAAAATTATAAATATTATATTGTGGTTAGATATGCTATCACAACTTCTGCGTTAAATATGTTTTCTATGTTATAGTTAAACTTTGAAAGTATTTTTTCAGTTTAAAAATGAAATAACAGGCAAATTCAAAACAGAAGTATTAAAGATACTGTTTTTATATAATTTTAAAAATGAATATTATATAAGAAATTAAAATATACTACATATCTTTTAAATTTAAGTAATTATAATAAAAGGCATACTGTCACGCACATTATATCACGGTTTGATATTAGATCTAATCAAGTATAAAATAAAATAGATAGTATATAAGCTGTCTAGCAAATTCTCTAAATGTTAAGAAAATTGTGAGAATTAATAATATTTTTAATCTTTTTTTCTTAACACTTACGTTTTCTGTAACATATCTATCAAACTATCTAAATGTTAAAAATATGAGAATACTTTATATTGAACATCATTTTAACAATTTAATTGTGGTGAGCAATGAGTTGAAGAGTATAACTTTTTTTTTTTGACTAAGTCAAACATAAGATGAAAACGTGTTGTTTTATTTCAAAGAAAAAAAGAAGCTCATTTTACTTACTAAAAAACGCGTTGTTTATTATTATTATTATTATTTTAAAAAAAAGGTGTTTATTATTTTGAAAAGAAAACAATACGTGTTCTTGAAAATTGAAGCATAAAAAAGAATATTAAATTATTGAAATTCAAATTGTATATAAATAGTGTAGAAAGCGCGAGATTGTGGAGGTAACGGTTCTCCTAGGATAGTCAATTTCTTGTGGCCTACGCTCTCATCTCACACCACACACAAACCTTAATCTCAATTCTGAGGATGGCTGCGAACGATGGATTCGACACGCTTCAATACTTGTCGCTTCTCTCCAAGGTCTGCGTCGAGTTGGAGTCCCACACCGGCGCCGCCGACAAGGTCCTCGCCGAGTTCATCATCCATTTGGCTCGTTCATCCGACAACCTTCACCACTTCAACGCCGTACTCAACGACAACGGTGCCTTTTATCCTGATTACCTTGTCCGAACGCTTTTCACCCTTGTTCGCGCAGTTCTTGAACCCGTTAAGACAGAGTCCAAAGCCAAACAAGAGGACAGTGGCAGTTCTTCGTTGAAACCTCTCAAGAGAGTCTCCTCTCCTGAAAAAGGGGAAGCAAAACAGTTCACTGCCGCCGGAAACTTGAGTTCTACATATAAGGACGAGGAGGGAGATGGGTTGCCACGCCAAGTAGATGATGATGATGAAGATTTCGAGATTGAGTTGAACGATGATGCACCTGCATTCTTGCAGGGGCAAACCAAACACTCAATGGACATGTCTCCTCTCAAGATTTTCAAGAATCCAGAAGGTTCTCTGCTCCGCAGCGCGGCGCTTCAGTCTGCACTTGCTAAGGAACGAAGAGAAGTGCGAGAACAGCAGCACAGTTCACTATTTGATTCAATTCCAAAAGATCTCAATCGAGCTTGGGAAGACCCTATGCCAGAGAAAGGTGAAAGACACCTTGCTCACGAGCTTAGGGGTGTTGGTTTATCTGCATTTGACATGCCGGAGTGGAAGAGGAGCAGCGGAAAATCCATTTCATTTGGGCCAAAATCAAAGCTTTCTATTCCAGAACAGAGGCAGAGTTTGCCAATTTATAGATTGAAAAATGAATTGGTTCAGGCTGTGCATGATAATCAGGTGTTGGTGGTGATCGGAGAAACTGGTTCTGGGAAGACTACTCAGATTACCCAGTATCTTGCTGAAGCGGGGTACACCACACAGGGGAAAATTGGATGTACTCAACCACGGAGGGCGGCTGCAGTGTCTGTTGCAAAGCGGGTTGCAGAAGAGTTCGGTTGTCGATTGGGGGAGGAAGTTGGTTATGCCATTCGGTTTGAGGATTGCACTGGACCGGATACTCTCATCAAATACATGACAGATGGTATGCTTCTTAGGGAAATGTTAATGGATGAGACTCTATCACGGTATTCTGTTATTATGCTTGATGAGGCCCATGAAAGAACTGTTTATACTGATGTTCTTTTTGGACTCCTGAAGCTGCTCCTGAAGCGTAGGCCTGAGTTAAGATTGATCGTGACGTCTGCTACTCTGGATGCCGAGAAGTTTTCAGGGTATTTCTTTAACTGTAACATCTTTACAATACCTGGTAGAACTTTTCATGTGGACATACTTTATGATACACAGCCTGAGAGTGATTATTTAGATGCATCTTTACGCACTGTTCTGCAGATCCACTTGAATGAACCTGAAGGAGACATTCTTCTCTTCTTAACTGGTCAAGAAGAGATTGATTTTGCTTGCCAAACTCTTGTTGAGAAAATGAAGAAATTAGGTAAGAATGTTCCAGAGCTCGTCATTTTACCGGTTTATAGTGCTCTTCCTAGTGAAATGCAGTACAGGATATTTGAACCTGCTCCACCTGGGAAAAGGAAAGTGGTTGTGGCTACTAACATTGCTGAGGCTTCTTTGACTATTGATGGGATATATTATGTAATTGATCCAGGATTTGCTAAGCAGAATGTTTATAACCCTAAGCAAGGTCTTGACTCTTTGGTAATAACTCCAATTTCACAAGCATCAGCCAAACAAAGAGCAGGACGTGCAGGGCGTACGGGACCTGGGAAGTGTTATCGTCTCTACACTGAAAGTGCATACAGGAATGAGATGTCTCCCACTACAGTTCCGGAGATTCAAAGGATAAATCTTGCAACAACTACTCTTAATATGAAATCTATGGGGATAAACGATCTATTATCCTTTGATTTTATGGATTCGCCTTCCCCTCAGGCGCTTGTTTCTGCTATGGAACAGCTTTACAGTCTTGGAGCATTGGATGAAGAGGGCTTGTTAACCAAACTGGGGAAGAAAATGGCAGAATTTCCTTTGGATCCACCGTTGTCCAAGATGCTACTTGCCAGTGTGGATCTTGGATGCAGTGATGAGATTTTGACCATAATTGCCATGATTCAAACCGGAAATATTTTTTACAGGCCAAGGGAAAAGCAAGGCCCAGCAGATCAGAAGAGGGCAAAGTTTTTCCAGCCAGAGGGTGACCATCTTACTCTACTTGCTGTTTACGAGGCTTGGAAAGCTAAGAACTTTTCAGGACCGTGGTGTTCTGAGAACTTTGTTCAATCTCGTTCGTTGAGAAGAGTCCAGGATGTCAGGAAACAGCTGCTCACTATCATGGATAGGTAGGATATCTTGATATTCTTATAAATACTTCTTATTTGCTTCGGTTTCAGTATTTATTTATTTTTGCTGTGTATTCAATGCTTGAGTTTTTCGGTTTTAGATATTATGTTTACCATAGTCTCATGTATAATCCTTTAATTATATATGAAATTGCATTCTAAATCAGCTGTATGAATATTCATAATCCAGGTACAAATTAGATGTTGCGAGTGCTGGAATTAACTTCACCAAAGTGACGAAGGCTATCACAGCAGGATTCTTTTTCCATGCTGCTAGAAAGGACCCTCAGGAAGGTTACAGAACCCTGGTTGAGAACCAGTCTGTATATATCCATCCAAGCTCAGCTTTGTTCCACAGACAGCCAGACTGGATCATCTACCACGAGCTTGTGATGACAACGAAGGAATATATGCGTGAGGTCACTGCCATAGACCCTAAATGGTTAGTTGAATTGGCTCCAAGATTTTTCAAAGCTGCAGATCCCACAAAGATGAGCAAGCGAAAGCGTCAAGAACGTATACAACCACTTCATGGTGCATCGGAACAATGGCGTTTGAGTAAACGCCGTGCATGAGATGTAATTTATCTGCTTCCTCTTGATGCAATGTCTTTTATACTGTAATATATAATTGTATATAGTTTAAAACTTAGAAATTTTCCATGAAGAATGATATAAACGGAAACTTATAAATATTTTCATTTTGTACTGTTACTCCAAAAGCTTAATATACGATATGCCATGCTAAATTCCAAATGTAATTCGATTGAATTCCCACCGAGGTAGATAATTTCTTTCAGCTTCTTCTGTAAAAATTGATTGTAGGATGTTGTTATCGTTACTGAACTAATAACATCTATAGCCATTACCAGCAGTTGTTGCAGATGGTTTACAAAGTCTTCCCTTGCAAATATCTCTTCTACAAGGTTTCTCATGACATGGAAATCCAAGGAAGACAAAAATATTTAGCTTCAACTTTATATGAGTAAGCATATTTTCAAAAAATAATAATGTTACATGTATCTATTTCTCGATTAGCAAGGCCATGTTCTTTCCCCCAAAATATATAATATATATATATATATATATATATATATATATATATATATATATATATATATATATATATATATAATATCTATAAAGATAATGCCTGAAAAATTTAATAAATAGGATAAATGTTTTCGGTAATATTATTTGGCAATCAGCTGACTCGGATTAAAAAAGATAAAATAGAAATAACATCACATGATCTCATTCAAGTAAAAAGTAAAAATTGCTCTATAAATAGAATTAAAATTTTTGTAAGAAATCCTTTATAATATTGTCTAATTTCTGGTCAAATTAGAAATGTTGTCATACATTAATTTAAAATATTTTTTATAAAAGATTAAAAATTTAACTAAACCATCAATAAATAAATTGATAAAAGATGAGATCGTGTAAACTAATTGAAAGAAAATAATGGAAATAGGTTTTATTAATACTTGTTCACTCTTAGTTAAGAATTATCAAATATTATGCTTTTTTAAAGAATATGTCAGTCATAAAGAAAAGAAAACACAATTCTGCGTGTTCATGCCACGACCACAAGTTACTACTTACGAGGTAGGAGGGGTAGCATACGAGATTAGCGGTGCAAGAAGCGACACTTGGAACATATCCATTAGGTTGTTCCAATCTATCTATCCGTGCCTTATATTTTATCCATCCATTTACCAATTCAATCTTCTTTCTTTCAGTTTCAGTGAGACCTGAACTTCTTTGAGTTTATGTCAAAGAAGAAAACAACAAACAATAATGCCCATTTTCTCTGCAACTGCAACGTTCGCTTCCTACACTTCCATCTCCTTCCTCTCAGCTTCACAATCGCAATCACACCTTTCTCCTTTCCTCAATTTCTCCCATAAGTTTACTGTGAAGACACCGTGGCAATGGCAGCACCATCACTACCACACTCATAAACTCTTAATCTCTGCTTCTGGCAACACCCAAATTGACCAAAATCTTGAAAGTGGACTTCTTCAACGCCCTACTCCTCCAGACCCACAGGATGACGCTCGTCTTGCTCGGGTCTGTCATTCTTATTCATATCATTTACGCAATTTTTATTTTTAGTTTTATCATATAACCAATTTATTACTTCTTGCATATTATAGATATAAATGCAACACAAGATCTTTCTTTATCTTGTTATACCCAAAAGCCATTATTTAAAGGGAATATAAACTTCAATCGATTATTGCTGCACCATGCTCTATTTAAATGGTTAAGCTTTGGATTGATGCTAATTTCTATCAATGTATGTTTTGTTCTGATACTTGATTTCTGCAATGAAGTAGAGATCATCAGATTGGAAGGCTGCAAAGGCATATAAAGATAGTGGGCTCATTTATAACGGTAGGGTTGAAGGTTATAATTCTGGAGGCCTGCGGGTTCGGTTTTATTCTATTCTGGGGTTTCTACCATTCCCCGAATTGAGTCCAGTGCATACTTGTAAAGGTATTCATCCATCCACATGTTCATCGTCAATGTTTCTTACATTATTCTTCTTTTCCTTTTTCCAAAATCTAAGGCGGAGTTGAAGGGTTAAAAGTTGGTTCTTAACGCTCTCATTTTGCGCTCTCTCTCTCTCTGTTTTTATGCTGAAGAGCTCATCCTCCCCCATCCCACAGAAGAAGCCACTTTAGAAACTGTAGTTTCATATGTAAATAAAACAGGTTTCTTGTAATATCATAAAAGTTGTTATATTGTCGAAAATTGCTTACATTTTCCCTTCAGCATCTTCGTGTTTGTCAAACACTAGTTAATGATCATATCTTAAAGTCATTGACGTTCATGGCTGCCCTTTTACCATCCTTTGGTACCCATAATCCATAATAGTATACAAATAAAAATTATCTGGTTTCCTATGGCTTGTTGTATAGTGTTTGGCCATGTTTGCCTGTCTAAGCAAGCCATTTAATAATCTGTTTGGATTTATTTTAGGTGCTTCGTATTGATAATAGCATATGGAGTTGAAATTGCTGATTTATTTTAGGATTGATTCTTTTGTGTAGAACCAGAGAAACCTATCCAAGAAATTGCAAGAGGCTTAGTTGGTTCAGTCATATCGGCAAAGGTATATTTAATAATTTAAATAATGAGTACTATATGTTATAACTTTTTATTCTGCTAATCTAACACAATATTTAGTCCCGAAGCTGCTGGCTAGAAAAACCATTATCCCTTGAATCTTGAAAACTGTTGCAATTTTTTGCTGCTAATCTAATACAATGTTTAGTTCTGAGCTATTTCAACTTTTCAAGAACTAACTGGACCTTGAAAAATAACAAATTCTTAGATGTTTGCACACGGAAGTATTTATTTAGTGCTTCCTGCATCAGTTTAACATCACAATCTTTGGCTGTACTCTTAATTTGTTTATAGTAGTCCTTTTCTTCAAAATGTTAGCTATGTTTATATGAAGGACTGTTTAAAATTTATAAATAATCGCAGTTTCTTCCAATTTTAGGTAATTCTAGCGGATGAGGATAACAAAAGATTGATATTCTCTGAAAAGGAAGGTGCGTGGTCCAAATTTTCAAAACAGATCAATGTAGGGGACATTTTTGAAGGAAAAGTTGGTTATGTTGAGGATTACGGTGCTTTTGTTCATTTGCGGTTCCCTGACGGTAACTACCGTGCATAGCTCATATGTCTACAGTTTTCTTTTTCACTTTATCATGGACAAGTTACTAGTGACATCACAGAATGATGCAGGTCTTTATCACCTTACTGGACTAATACACATCTCAGAGGTGTCATGGGATCTAGTTCAGGATGTCAGAGATATCTTAAAAGTAGGTGATCAAGTGAGGGTCAAAGTTGTCGGTATTGATGGGTGAGATTCCCAATGGTTATGATTTTTAAAGGAAATTTGTAAGCAGAGTAATCAATTTGTTCTTCGAAAGTGTGTATGACAATTTTTATGTTAGTTGTTGAATTTTAGTAAACTAAAAATAATTATTTTTCACATTTATAATTCTTTTATGTTGCCATTAAAATGAAATATAATCTCTTCATACAAAGAATAAATTGTATATTAATAATGGCGTACAAGAATTTACTTAAAATAAATGATGAATTCGAAAGAAGAAAACTACCTTTAGAAATTTTTATTTATTTATTTAAACTTAGGAACCAAATTAACCATTGTGTAAAAACTTCATTGATATTCTTGTTGGTTGACTAAATCCATGCTTCGAAATCATAGGATTTAAGTGCAGTGAAGCTATTTGCTTTGGTTGTGAACAAACTATGTAAAAAATTTAAGCCATTGGATGAATGCACATGTCGTTTTATATCTAATATGTCCCTTCAAGCATTAGCATTGAGCTCTTAGGACTTGAAGCATGAAAAATGTAAAAAATACACTGCCTTGTCTACAACCAAGAGTACAACAAGGATTGAACTATGAACCTCATAGTTATAGAGGCTTGTATACCATGTCATGGATTAACACTATAAAAACTTGATGAACCACATGAATGAATTTTAGATCAAACATTGTTATTTTTCTATATTGATACTTTTCGTCTGCGTTCATGGAAATCATTTTTTGACTTATCTAAGTTCTTGCAGTGTAAAATCAAGGCTCACTTTATCAATTAAACAGCTAGAAGAAGATCCACTTCTAGAAACTCTGGACAAAGTAATACCTCAGGTTTGTAGTGTAGGGAACTCTCACCTGGTCTCCTTAATTCTTGGGATGCAGCTTATATATATGTTGAGCAACTTTGCTTAATCCAATTGGCTTTAACATGCTTTACACGATATCAGAGTTTATATAGTTCTAGAATAATTAACGTAAGCTCGCCTGGTGTGGCAAACAACTATGAAGTGGGGTGTTGAGAAATCTAACATTGCCTGCCTCAATTAATGAAATGTGTTTTATACATTTGTGGGACAACTTCGCTTCAAGCCAATTGGTTTTAACATAAGATCAAACATGTATAATCATGAACTATACATTCATGTGCAGGCGGAAGGAAATGTTTTGATCAATAATTTCTATATTTCAGGATGGTTCAGCTGATCTTGATTCTCTGAGCGGTGGTGAGGGTGATAGTATTGAACCTCTTCCAGGGCTTGAAACAATACTTGAAGAGCTACAACAGGAAGATGGGTATGTTTGCAAACTATTTGAAAATTTTAACTACTTGAAATATTGGCAATCAGAGTCAGAGTCTCAGCAATTGAAATTCATCCAGAAACGATCATGAGCGTAGAACGAAAAAGAGGGCAATTCTTGTCCCACATGCTCTTGAAAATACACGCACACTGTGAAGCACAACTTTGACTAGAAAAACTTTGTAGGGGTGAAAGAGAATACAAATGGTTATTACTAGTGTTCTTGACCAATGTAGGAGGATGGAATTTGGAGGATACAAACATTTAAATATAGAATACTTGGTAAATTATTAACTCTTTGATTTTGGAGTGTGAAAAAAGAAGAAAGAATGTGACTCTTTTTAATTTTATTGCGAGTTTTGAGTAATTATATTACTGCTTGAAGGTTTTGTGCATAGAATCACTGGAAGATTAGTGACTGGATTATTACATTAAAAATAAACATTTGCAGCATGCCATTTATCATTTTGTTCATAAATGCTTATTACCACGTATTTTCCGCCAAAACTGCATTTTATATTTTAATTTTAAAAGTGACATTCATCCTTGTATCCAAATCGTGTATTTCGTGCCCTTCATTTTGTTAATACTTTTACTTAAATGGCAGTATCAATTATATGACTTTTCAAAAAACGAGTTAGAATGAATGCATTATGACTTTTTCTATGGTGTGACGACATTCTGTCACAGTATATATGATGTAAGAATCAGCCGTCAAGGGTTTGAAAAACGAGTGGTCTCGCAAGACTTGCAACTGTGGCTTTCTAATGTGAGTTTTCATTCAAAATTCTTTCTCAAGTAATGGAAGATGCCAATTTGTTTACTTGTTTATTTTGGTCATGGTTTTCGTTTCTTCCAATTTTTGAATCCTAGGCACCTCCCACGAACCAAAGGTTTACTCTACTTGCTCGTGCTGGAAGACAGGTATTTTCCTTTCTTTAATGCATAACACTTTCAATCTCAATTGCCACCTTATATTTTTAAAAATGAAACAGAGTTAAAGGAATGTGCAACACACATTTTGCAATAGGTTTAATGCTATTTTTGTTTGATGAATAAATAAATTTATAATAGTCTCTGACCTTATAAGTGAGGAGCAAGTCACCTACTCTTACTTGAGGACCAAGTAACCTAAATTTTGTAGGAATTTTGTCCCTATGCAAGTGAAATGCTCCTCAAAACTACAAAACAGGTGCTTAGATGTCAAAGAAACATACAATTTTGGCCTTTAAGTACGAGATGATTGAATTAGATTCTCTGATAATATTGGAGGGACTCACTTGGTAATATGAGAAGCAATTCATGGTACAGTTATTGATCAATTTACAACCACCGCTGTCAACTGAGTGTTCAATTTAGGAAGATATCAATTGATCTCATGAAGTATTGTGGGTTGCATCAATTGTCATGTGAGGGTACTAGGTAGTTCAATATTTACTATTAGCTATAACTTTTAGTCTAGCATTCTATTCTCTTAAATAGAAATATTAACTACAATCTTTTAGGTTGATGGTAACAGTGTTTTAGTTTGATGGTAAGTGTTTGGATCTAACATGAAGAAAAAATAAAACACTGATTCTTATTAACAAATAAGTTGCAACAACCATATCCCATAATCCCATTTTTTATGAATTTATTTTTCTTAAAAGAAATGCAGAAAAATGGAACTATTATTCTATTTTACTATAACAAAAGATTAAATCATAGATATTTTTATGTCTCCAAGCCACTGTACATGTTACCACCTCATAAATTTGAATATTTTTAATTAAATTTTTATTAAAAATATTTTTTATTTAGTTTTCAAAATATTTTTTTAATTTCCTGTAAGTACTCTGTTGTTTGATTTTTTGCCATCAAGCGGATGACATAACCTTTACTCTTGTCTTCATGTCTCTAACTTATTGATAAACTAGTTTCTTTCCTCTCCCATCTCTTCCAAATTGTTGATGAACTCACTTCTTTTCTCTGTGGACCAACAAGTTGGAAGAGTAGACAGAAATAATGACTAGGCCGTCCCATGAATAGAAAAATCAACAAAATATTTTTAATAGATTCAATTAAAACTGAGATATTTAAAACTTAATTAATTCTGACTATCTGTTTTCACGCTTTTAAGGAAATGTTAAAATATAATAAATTTAGCTCAAAGTATTCTAATATATTGTGTCTCTATCTTCACTTATTTTTCCTGACATAATTCGAATATATTACCTATATTTATAATGTATACAAAATGTGACATATGCTTTTCTCATGTGATGCAGGTGCAGGAGATACATTTGACTACGTCTCTCGACCAGGAAGGTATCAAGAAGGCATTACAACGAGTGTTGGAGCGTGTCCCCTGAATCTGATCCACTGAGCTCTTTCTTCACACATTCAGTTATTTTGTACAGTTACATCTCACAAATTTAAGACACGCTATTGTGGTATTTATAATAAATCTGATATATATCCTCCTTCCTCAACGTATTCGAAAAATGTTCAAGAATTGATTGATAAAATACTCCTCGTACATTTGCTTCAACACATTTCTGTTCATCATATAACTTCAAAGTTTTACATTGAATAGAAATAAAAAGAGTGAATATAAATTGAAAATTTCCCATTGAATAAAGGAGGGAGAACGTTATGAATACAAATATGAACAATTGAAGGCTCACCCAGAGACAAATATGTATAAAAATACATATCATCAAAATCCGAACATATTTCATACATGTTATAGACGACAGAGAATCAGTTACATGAAACATATAGATAAAACATTTTATTATGATATGACATTAAAACATATTACATTATGTTTATAATAGAGTTCAGAAAGGGTGTCCTTGTATATCTAAGGATAACATGTTTAGAAAACACAGGATTTTTTCAGACAACAGAGACCCTGGTGGCTGACGGCGGAGTAGAATCGGCGTTGAGGTCGACCTCCCTGAGGCGAGTCTCAAGACCCTTACCTCCTCCATTGGCCAATGGATGAATTCCATGTTCTGGCCCTGTTATATATTCCCTTCCTTTTCTTTCTTCATCATAGTCTATCCCCATCCGCTCTGCACAACCTACAATCGTAAATAGAAGCCATGAGAAGACACAGGAAGGCCTATACCAAGAATTACAAAGTAAACGAACATATGCATATACTTTTGACTAGGTGATCATAGATCTGGCCATCTCTAGTGAAAGCCATCATGAGCTGAGGTATCCCAAATGGGAGGGAGTGACCCTTGTCCACTTGCCAGAAATGGAAAACTTTGCCGTAAGTCTTGCAGACTGTCTCCATGTCTCGGCGCTGAATGGGAGCAGGAATCTTAGGCATGAAGAGGAGACCACTCTTGACCTCGTACAAGTGAGAGTGCCAGAGAGGCTTCTCCTCGTCTGGCAGTGTCAAGTATAGGTTTTCTGAGATGATGTACTCAAGCCCTATAAGCCTCGCTTTCTTCTCGGGGCTGTCGTATATCAGACACTGCCTCATCTCCTCGTTCTTGTGCGCGCAATAGTGGTGTGCCTCCACTTGTCGGGTCATGTCATGAGAGTAAAAGTGAAACCTGCATTTTCACATAACATAACACCGTATTAAGCACCTTTGTTACTTCACCTGCTGTTCTGTCATGACATGACAATGTCTCATCAGGTATTGTTGAGGAGACAGAAATGCAGTCAAGTCACGTCAATTCATAAGCAAAATAGAAAATCTGAAATGTGCACGTAACAGTGATGGCAGTACCCAAAAGACTAAAAATGTAATGAAAGAAAAGAAAAGGAATATTAAATTGATTTGCTCACGCGCAAAGATGTTGGTGGATTTTGTTTATGGGGTCGAAGTTTTGGATAACAGATGTGGCAGTGTCACGGAGGTAGGTGCCTGTTTGAGTTGGCTCGCCGTCTAGAACTTGTGGGTGGCCGTCGTTGGTCGACATTTTTTGAGATTGATGTGTTGAATCTTTGAGATATGGTTTTAGTTATATAGATAGGTAGATGATGAAGGAACTGGTACATGGCACTTTGACAACGTTCGAACCATGCAGCTTCACGCGTGGTTCCGAAACTTTACGTGGCATCGCACGTGGCTCTTTCATGTTATACTACGTTTCATGTCATGCTCGAAATTATGTTACAAACTAAAATAAATTAAAATAAACTAAAAATTAAATATATTTTTAGTTACTTAATTTTGATCTAAAATTAAAATTTATTTTTGTCATCAGTTAGTCTTTAAATTTTAAAAATAATAAATACAATTCTTTTATCTCAATTTCAATTGTATTAAAATTGTGAATAACATGTCATGTGTTAAGAACCGTGCTACTTTGAAAAACCATTTTCCTATTTCATTGATTCTATTTTTTTTTTTTTTTCATTTCCTTCCTAAAATCGTTGTGAAAAATTAATTTTTGCAAAGAAAGAAAGAATATATGTGAGTTACCATGAAAATATTACTTATTAACTTATTATAATAAATTTAAAATATTATTACTCTAATCACTTCACAAATTTATACAAAACAAAACATATTATTCTTTAAAACACAAATTCTTTTATATTTATAACAATTTAAAATACTTTATTACACCTATTAAATTTTCAAAATCATCAATATCAACTACTTAAAACATTACTTTCAAGTTTATATCATCATAATCAAATTAATCATACTAACCCTAATTATACAGAACTTCACGTGTAAACAAAATCAACGATCACCAAAATTAAAAACTATCATACTAAGTTTCAAGTATATAATGAAATCCACACATTCATCAATCAACACTATCACAACAATCATCCATCATGTTCATAAATCTAAACAATTATAAATACTCAAACAAAAAACTTTAGAAATCAAATCCAATGTTCGACTTCAACTAACTTAAAATCACCACAATCACAATTTCATCAACTTCCAAAATATTTCAAAGTGTCCAAATTTCACAATTAAGTAGAGATTATACACCAATTAAAGAGACAATTAAAACCTTAACCAAAATGTTATATTAATTCAAAATTTATACATGTACAACCTTATAACTAAACTAATCTCAACTTCAAAAGATTATTCAAAATAACTTTTCTTACTTGAAAATCTATCTAATTCAACGAAAAAGTTCAAATTTACTTATTTATAAAAAAACTTTGATCATCAAATTAAGTATTACCAATTTGGTAGGGAATCCAAGTTATAAGTCAAAATTCAAAGCTCAAGAGTACATGACTCGCTTTTGCAGATCATGTCACCAAACTAAATACGAAGCTGCTATGTAGTGTTACTTCTTTTACATTTCAATTTAATATCTATATATATAAACATAAGAAAAATAATTAATTTTTAATAGTATTTATAATTTTAAATGACGGGTTAAAACACACAGTACGTAAATTACTTGAGTTATATTCTCTAATTTTCTATTCTTTACTTTATTTGTTTATGCCAACTGAGTCATTCAAGAAGACAAGAAATTACCAACAAAGTAGTTAACCTAATTTCAGTCTAGTTAATATTATAGCTCAAGCTACCTTAATAAGTTTTTTTTTTTTTTTTTCTTTCTTTCTTTCTTGAAAGTGAGGAACAGAGATTCATATTATAACAATTTCTTTTTCATACTTTTACTGAAACACACTCATAAAATAATAGATATGAATTAAGCATCACAAGCAGGTTTAATTAATTACTAATTTTATTTTGTCATTTTCCTTTTTCCGTCATTCACTGCTTGATGCTTCCCTGTTGTTTAATTTTTAATATTTTAAAATTAGTAATTTTAGTTCAACTTTCTAATCTAACATATTAACAGTGAAAATATCATTGTCAACAGTTTTCTTTTGACCATTATGTTTTATTTTTTCACCTATAAAACGATATGTTGTAGTCAATATAAGTATCTTAAAAGACAAAAAAGAAATTTCTTAATATGATTTACTTAATTCTTCAATGCATTAGTCAATATTAATACATTAACTGCTATAGTGTTTTAATTTTGATTGTTTAACTAAAATCAAATAGAGACTAACTTTCTCTATTTTTAAATCAGAAAAAAGAATTGAAAAGAAATTTGTATGGTGGTGTTTCACTATTTTCTATTAAAGGATACTTTCTAAAATAAAATAAAAATTACATGATAATTTTTTCAAACCTTAAAAAGTTTGTTAAATTACTTATAAAGAATTGAAAATTCTCAAATAAAATATATCAATTTAAGAATTAAACTATCAAATATAAATATTATTGAAGAGAATTTTTAAAAAGATTTTAAGTCTAATTTAATGATACAAATATTAGTTTGTAAAATAAGGTTGAATCTCATTTGTATATTATAAATAAATTTTATCTCTAATTGATTTAAAATTTACATTACATTATCACTTTAAGATATATAAATGTTGAAGTTTAAACATCAATAATGATTTTGATAGTAATGTTATCCAAAAAAATAATATATATTTTGAATAATTTTGATATAATTTTTAAAAATAAATTTTAAAATTAATTTAATTAAAAAAAACTAGTTTATAAATTGAAATTCACAATTACTTATATAGTATAAAGGTTTTTTATGTCTAATAAATTTTATTAGAATTTAAACTTAACCATTAATACACAGTCATCGTATTATTTGTGTTAGAATGTAATAAATTTTATTAGAATATGAACTTAATAATTAATACATAATGATGATACTATTTATGTTAGAATGTAATGATATCATAAATTTATGAATATGACGTAATGGAAGAAGGGAGGATGATCTCGTGCTCAAAGCATGGCTGATTCAAGACCCAAGACCAACGACTAAGTTAAAGTTGACTCTTCTTCTTCTTTTATTCCGTTCTCACTTTCCAATTAATTCTTTCTTTAATTACCAAAACCAAGGACTTTTTTAACTTTTAATCAAAAATACTTATATTTACTTTTATATTATATGGATTAATAATTCTATTTAAATATTATCTGCTTTTACTTGGTCAATGCATTTAATAAACCTTTTTTTTTTAATTGCACAGTTTTTATTTTCAAACACTATTGATAAAACTAAAATTCAAAGGCAATTGTTAATATGCTTTTATTTTGTTTGAAAATGCTAAATCTTTGAAAGTGTTCTACACAATATTCAAATTCTATTTTGTTTGAAAATGCTAAAAATTATAAATGAAGTATGAATTAATTCTGCATATATCCAGTATCATTGATTAAAAAAATCAATAACGCACTTTCTTATTGTAATGATACTTTTTAAAGTCAGACTTGGAGAGATAATGAATCTTTGACCATGATTAAAAAATAATTTACTAATTAAGATTATGTTTAATAAATAAAAAATTATATTGGTTAATCGTTTGGCAAAAATAGAAGGATTGTTTGATTCTGATAATAGTAGTGGCGGGTACTCTCATTCTATCAAAGTTCAAACCTAATTTATTCTCTCTCCTTCCTCGAAGCTTCCTTCCGTTGAACACCAACACGCATTTCGCCAATCTCTGGTATTGTTGGGACAGCTTATATGGTTAGATTAACGCATGAATTATAGTGCTTTTTTAGAAATAGATGTGCTAGTTTTGAAGTATTAATTGAGTTTGTTTGTTATTTTAATGTGTTGCAGGAGAGAAAGCAGAGTGGTCCAAGGTCAAACCGCCACTACCGTATAGCAGTCACGTAGGGAAGGACGACCCATTAATTAAGGTTCATTAGGTACTTATACCTGCCTATGATAAGCCTTACTCTTAATATTATATGATATCTTGCTGAGAATTAACGAGTGCATGTTTGATGGCCATGGAGAGTGTGTTTCCAAATCCGATAGAGTGTCTGGGAAAAGGGTTTGATTTCACATGTGATTTCCGATTGAAGTTTGCCAAAGGAAAAGGAAGTAGAAGATTGGTGGTTGTTGATGAAGAGAACAGGAGGGACATTACTGTTCCTGGTACTGCTGCTACCATTCCCGATGTTTCCCAGGATATTCGCTGTGACAAGGGGGATCGCCTTCGTTTCACATCTGATGTTCTTCAATTCAATCAGGTTCTCTCCATAATTCTTGTTCACATTTTCGATTATATTTGTTGAATTTAATTCAAGTATATAGTGTCCATCCATAATATATAATAGATTTTCATGATTTTCTTATGAATTAGAAGTTAGTATTTTGTTAGAAGGAGAGTTTACCTCACAAGTCTCTTCTGGTGTATAAGAACATGAAATTGCTGAGTAGAGAAATCGTTTGTGAAATTGCTGAGTAGAGAAATTGTTTGTGAAATTGCTGAGTGGAGAAATCGTTTGTGAGATGTGGCAGAGGTTAATATAAATGAAAATTGGCTTGATGCTAGTTATCTATGGCAGTGATTTCTTAATGAGAATATGCTATGAACATATATATAGAGATTAATGCACCCTCTCTCGTAACTTCTTAATACAATAAAAAAAGCTTTTGAATGTTCTGTTTACAAATTCTGAAATGCAAACAAGATTTGAATTTTTATGTCTCATATGATTTTAGTTTATGGATTGGGACTTTTTTCTTACCTGAATGGTATGTTCTAGCACACTGCGTGAATTTCAATCTATTTGTGAAATTCTGCAAAACTTATCCGGTTGAATTCGTATGTGTGTCATGTTTCAAAAACTGTGCCAGTGACGATGCACATGTGACTTTTTCACAAACATGTTTAGTTTATTTATGTTCTGTGGAGTTTTAAAAATGTTACTTATGTTTACTACTTCAATAGATTAGAAAATAATGAACAAATTGACCAGTTGCTAGAGTATATCCTTGTAGACTACTCAACAATCCAGAATATATATATATATATATATATATATATATATATATATATATATATATATATATAATATTTATGAGCTCTTAATATATAACTTTTAGTTGTAAACTTAGCTCATTTAAATAATAGTTCAGTTTGACTTATACGTATATTTGTAAGAATGATATTTTAGGACCGGTATTTTGAGAATGACTTGGCTCCTATTTAGTTATAATAATAAGAATGAAACTATTTCTTTCTTTTTACTTGTTCTACATAGGACTAAAGTATGTTAGAAGTGAAAATTCTTTTATTTTCCTTTTATAGGCGCAACTATCATACAGTAGGAAAAAAAAAACTTGCTTGAGTCTGTAAGATATGACTTTGAATTAATTGATTCAATTTGTTACAATTTTTGTAGATAAGCAATTTAAGCATTGTTACATGACTCTTTTTTTACTAGCAGATGTCTGAGCTGCTAAATCAAAAGTCGGCAATACAGGGAAAAATTCCTTCTGGCTATTTTAATGCTCTTTTTGATCTGACTGGTGATTGGTATCGTGATGCTCATAACGTCAAGTATCTTGCTTTTGATGGTTATTTCATTTCCCTGTTCTATCTGCACCTTACTGCTTCACACCTCACACTGCAAGAGGAAGTGAAAAAGTCTGTTCCAGCTCAGTGGGACCCAGCTTCATTAACCAGGTAAGCACAAAGCCACAACAACAATTCACCATAGAAAGATAAAACAAAAGTCTCATGGTATTATGTAAAAGGGGGCAGGGAAACACGTTGAACTTAAGTGGCACACAATTTGGCTTAAGAATCTTGCACGATTTTGGATTATTAAGTAATGTTACTAATCAATTTTGTTAAGGCAGGTTCATTCAAACATATGGAACACACATAATAACAGGTATGGCTGTTGGAGGTCAAGATGTAATATGTGTCAAACAAAAGCATTCTTCAAAGGTTTCATCTGGTGATCTGAGAAGAAATTTAGAGAATCTAGGAGATTTTTTATTTCAAGATTTAAGAAGCCCTTCTCAACAACAGACAAACACCTCTGCAGAAGCCAAACACAAAGTAATGATATATAGCACATTATTTTCTATAGTTTTGACAAATTTGTTACTTATCTGTTGATGCAGTCTCTCTTATTCATTAGGTTCCTGAGGTCTTCAATCAAGTGATGCAATCAAACACAACGCAGTTCACCAGCATTTCAGAAACTTCAAGCAAGGATGTAAGTCACAAAAAGAGAAATATTTGCCATTTGAAATTTAAAATGAATAAGAATTAAAATTTTGGAAGTTGTTAATGTCTTAATTTTTTATGTTGGAATAGGGCCTCACTATCATCTGTTCAAAAAGAGGAGGAGATGTGTTCAAGCATGGTCACTCAAATTGGCTCCAGACAGTGGCTTCTAGTCCTGAAGCTATCCTCTTCAAGTTTGTGCCTATTTCCTCACTTCTCACAGGAATTCCTGGAAGTGGCTATCTTACTCATGCAATCAATTTGTATTTACGCTGTACGTTCTTCTCAGATTGACTAATAATTCTATGATGTACTACTTTTATACGTATCCACTTTATACTGTTTCAATGATTAACCGTTAGGAAGATAACCACTAACACAATTTAACTATTTTGGACTTAACATTATCCTTGGCACCCTTTACTAAAGTACATGTGTTTCAAAGCCATAATTTCTTGCACACAGTCATCTAGGATTTTCTTACCTTTAAGGAACACAACACTTATTGATTCATTTGTGCTTTACAGACAAGCCCCTTCCCGAAGATTTACAATGCTTTTTGGAGTTTCAAATTCCAAGGCAATGGGCACCCATGTTTTATGAGCTACCTCTGAGGCATCAAAGGAAAAAGAGTACTTCCCCTTCCCTGCAATTTGGTTTCATGTCTCCCAAGCTTCATGTCAGTTCTACACAGGTGCTTCTCTTAGCCTAACCCTTCCTCCTATTTGAGCAAAGTTGTGCTTATAATTGACATCAATTATGTGTGCATTGATTGTTTGTTAATCATGACATTTTATTCTATGCGAAACAATGTCAGGTAGTGAGTGAAGAAAAGCCTGTGGTAGGCCTCCGTCTGTACTTGGAAGGAAGAAAATGTAATAGACTTGCAATACATGTACACCATCTTTCAAGCCTCCCAAAGACAATGATCCACTCTTCAGGCGCATCTTTGTGGCGAGGATCTGATGAAAATGAATACTGTGACACCTTTCTGGAACCAATAAGGTGGAAGGGATTTGCAAACGTGTGCACTGCAGTGGTTAAACACGACCCTAACTGGTTGCAAGAATCAGGTGGGGGTGGGGGTGTTTACATTGTAACCGGTGCACAGCTCATTAGCAAAGGGAATTGGCCAAAAAATGTGCTTCACTTGCGCCTCCAATATACCCACATAGCCAATTGCAGTATCAGGAAGTCAGACTGGGGTGGTGCACCTGAGGCTTCAAGAAAATCATCTTTCCTCACAAATTTAAGCACGACATTTTCATTCACACAACAAAGTGTGACTACTTATCCTCAGAAGCAGGCTCCCACTTTACTTGACTCTGGTGTTTATCCAGATGGTCCACCTGTGCCTGTTCGTTCTGGAAAACTGCTTAAATACGTGGATACAAGCGAGGTTCTGAGGGGTCCACATGATGCTCCTGGACATTGGTTGGTAACAGCTGCTAAGCTTGTGACTGAGGGTGGTAAGATTGGATTGCAGGTCAAGTTTGCACTGTTAGACTACTAGTTATTCTTTCCAAGTTAGTTCTCTTTTATGGATGCGTAGAGAGTAGAGAAACATTGGTAGATTCATTTGTTGCTTAATTTTTTTGTGAACTTATATAGCTCACATGTACATAGGCATATGCTTTCTAATCACTTTGTACAGTGCAGTATACAAAAATGAGAGGTGTTTAACTTTGGCCAATACAAAATTAAAATGTGGCTATATGCATTGGCTTGGTTTGGGGTCTTAATTTACAATTTAATCGACGTTCTACCAACTTGTGAAAAATTTGAAGGAAAAAAACAAAAGTAAGGGAACCCCAACTACTCCAACTCGTTGCAAATGAATCCAGGCATATCATGATGATGGCCCATCATAGAATTTCATGGTCCAATTTATTGCAACATGAAATGGTGGTTCTGTTCGAGTTTTACGTGGACAAAACCAAATCGATCGTGCACGAATATACGGAAGAAAACTTTCATTTTAATTTTCTTAGGTCAACTAGAACGAACCCATAATTGACTTCATTATGTTGTTGGGTTGCGCCGTGCAATGTATGTCAAACCAACTTCCTATGACCTTTGGTTTGCTTTGTAGTCAAACTCAAACACGATTTTCGCTTCTTGAAAATTCAAGCACTTATTTAGTCATTATGTTATGGAAACAAAAAGGCGATAAATGATGTTGAACGATTGAGAAAAATCTCATCCAAACTACATAGTTTTATGCATTGGACAATGATATTTTGACAAACACTTTTTGACAACTTTTTTTACAACAGGACACGTATCATCATTTTATTGGTCTATTTGAATTTATGTTTAAAAAATATTTAAAACGGACCAATCACAAGCTATCACGTATGTGTTGTCAAAAAATTGTTAAAAAAAATGTTGTTAAAAAGAAGTTTTTCTTATGCATTTTTCGGCTTTTTTTTAGGGCGGTCAAATTCAATTAACTCCACTCATCACAATTCCTTACAGATTATTCCAAAGAAAAGTTGATTGTGTAACTTTTTTTACTAACCATAAAACAATCGATTCTACTCACTTTATAGACTATCGGTGAGTCAACCTGCTTCATTTATTTAAAATGGAAAACAAAACTAATTCAATTCAATTCAATTGTTTAGTATTTGGTTATCATTATTAATTTGAATAACGTTTAGTATACATGTTCATTGTTTTCAGTAACTGAATACTTTTTATTCCTTAATATGAAAAGTATGCCTGGACCCTAAACCAGTGTTTTAACTTGTTATTTAAGTAATGTTGAAAACTATTAAAGTGTCATTCCTGCATGGCTTGTGCTTGTGATTCATGAAATGATTAATGTCAGTAATTACTAAGCAACTTTACTTTGAACGAAAGTAAGGTTAAATAATGTCCTTTACCTTTGCTCAAATTATTCCATACCCGACATCACATTATCACAACAATCACAAAAAGATTATCAGTGAATTAACACCATTCCAGTTCCACATAATTCTTTTCTGCCGAAGGAATCATCAACTACAGGGCATGCATGTAATGATAGCACACTGCACACCACAGAGTAGCAACTGCATATTTTGGAAAAAGCTCCTTAAAAGTGTTGGTATAATAACATTGTATGCATTTTAAATTAAGCTAAAAGCTATCTACATTCTTGTTGCTTTTTCAAAGAAACAAAAATATAATGAAGATGCTTTTGAATTACTTACTTCTGAATGTATGCATATAATTTTACAGCTTTCTTTTGTTACAGTTAAAAGTGTTCATGATTTGTCAGAAAATATAAGATAGCTAGCCTTACACTTACGGTTAATAATGGTCAAATTATGCATTTAACTGTAATCAACGTCATAATAGAATGTTCTTGTAATTATAATACAGATACATCCTATCCAACACTTGTATGATTTGATACATTAATTTTTCTGGAAAAGCATGATACTGAGGAATTTAGTGAGCATAGTAATGAGAAGTGTGAGAACATGTTAAAACTGCAAGGAAATGGTTTCATGTGACCCACCCCATGTGTGCAATCATAGCTAGCAATATAGCATTCTGAATTTCTTTAACTCGTAACCACCATCATTACGCACTGATTCAAAATGAGTTGGCATCGATTAGATTCAAGACAAACAGAAGTAGGATATTTTATGACAATTGAAAGAACAAATCAGCCAACACAACAAACTAACAGTAAGTTAGCAAAGCCTATGCTATAAGCAATTATTGATTACATAAATCATAATTGGTATGAGATCATAAAATTAGTTCAATCTCCAATCACTCACAAAATGGTATAAAGGAAAGTGTTCACGCATTCAAATTTTGGTCCATCATCATCGGCGGGTTAGGGGCCCATTTTTAGTTTCATCAGTAGTTCTGCCTTTTCCTTTATTTTTCATTTTTTAGTAAAGTGCTTGAGGCATGTATGTGGGCATTCATATGATGAGAAAAGCTTTTGGCCCCAATAGAACTTACGAACCTTTAGGCCATTTGCATAAGAAAGCACATGCAGCAGTAGTTGAGAATACTCAGGTAGTTGAGAGTACTCTTCAAAAATATAATTTTTAAGCTTAATTCAACTTTATAAAAAAGACTTGGAACAGACTTATAAAGAGAAATTTGCAATCATTTATAAATCGTCTTATCATGTAGATTTCCAAGAGATAGTAATTCAATTTTCTTTTATCGCTTCAACCTTCATTCACATTCCAATCAATTAACTACTCTACGGGGAATCTTAAGTCAATGAGTGCAACTTTCACAGTAAAAATTAAGAGTGATTTTATTTGTCACATCTTGGCATTAGAAAAAGGAAAAGGATTGAAATGGTAACACAAGCATACGGCACGCACGTTTACATTCGTGCTAACTGAATTTGATTAACAACTAAAACAAGTTGGGTTCCAATATGTTCCAAAGAGACACACAAAAGGCCAAAGGAAAGATAATTTTCCAAGTTGCTCAAGGTCAAATCTCATTCAGGTTTTGTCCAATTCTTCTGAATTTCGAAGTAGTAATTAACGTCCAAGTAGCATTTTTGATCGTCATCTACAAACTGAAACAAGAAAATTTAGTGAGTTCATACTATTTGTTATACAGTAGTATTCAACCTTTTAAGTTTGATCGAATGTGTTACCTTGGTTCTTGCTGCATAGGTTCCCCTGACGAACATGCCACAAGGGGTGCTTTCTTCTTCCAATGAATACGTATATGGTTCCTTCTGGGGACTAAAAGTTCCCAACATCTTTTTTCTGCTGGCCACTGTTACAAGAGATGAAAAATACTGTCAAACATTATTCAATTCCACCCAAAGAAAATAAGTTAAACACCAGGAATACTGTCTCAGACCTCTAACGCCAGTTTTCCAAATAACATTCGTGTATTTGAGACCAGAAACGATGTTGTTGGAGACAGAGAAGGTGAATTTCATGGCGCACTTGCTTCCTTCCTTAAGGATGAAGAGGCTTTTCTTAGGATCATTTGTAAATGGAATTGGCAGGACTAGATCAGGCCTGTCTGGGCTTGTAATAGTGAGGCTCAAAATCTTCACATCAGGGTCTTTAGTTGCTGCATTCCAACCAAACATTAATCACTGTAAGGGTTATCTTGGTGAAATAATAAAGATGGAATTGGTAAAGAAGAATTTGAAAGAGTTAAAGAGAAAAACGAAGCACCACCTCCAACGAAAGACATATCAACACTGCCCAGAAGTTGCTCCTTCCATTTTCTCAAACTCTCGTCATCCTTTGAACACAAAAGAAAAATCTTTCATCAAAAAGACAGCTGCAAAACCAAAGGGTGTGAAGAAACATTCAAAAACAAAAGGGAAAAGACGCTCTCACTTTATCTTTCTCAAGCTGTTCCTTGAGGGTGATTTGGGGACCAATATCCAGTTCTCTGTCAGATTCCAACTTGGAATCATCATCATCTTCCTCTGGCTCAGTCTCTTCTGCAACATCAGAGTTGGCACTATCACCGTACGGGGGCTGCTCTGGTTCGCCACCAACAACGTTGTTGCTGTTGTCGTTGTCGTTTGGTTTGTTTTTGAGCTCTTCCACAAAACGAGAAGTTGTGGAAGACACAGCAGCAGACATTTTCAAGGTAAGAGACACCGAAAGCAAACCCTTTTTGTTGCTAAACTAGGGAATGGGCAACAGAATTGAGAGTAACGGATTGTGAATTTGAAATGTATGAGCATTGTCCTTACACTTATATAATGAATGAATGACAGAATGATTTAAAGGGACACATGCCGATGTGGGCCCGGGAATGTTATAGTAGTCACCAAAAGCAGTTGAGATAAAAACCGCTGATGGTGGAGATCAGATTTCATAGAAACTTGATCCATTTTTATCATTCAATCATTTACATTTATTTTGTCCGAGGTAAGTTGTCAATAACTCGCAATTATATACTCCTGCTAGAATCATTGCTGTCGCTCTGATACGAGGAATTTTATAAACTTTGAGCCTGAATATTACCTACATCTTCTCACTCTCTGTAACAACACCCTTTAATTACAGCGACTCAAAAAATATCATATATCAAAATAGAGAGGTATATCTTATGTCAAAATTAAAATAATTTCAAAACAAGAGATTAATCAGATTTTGAGACTGTGTTAATATTCATTTAATATAAGGTACTATGTTAAGTTTTTTATTCACTAGAATTAAAGATCTTAAAGTAAATTATTAATTAAGAAAAAGAAGTTATGATAGCATGAACATTTAACAAGTTTATCAACTTAATATTATTCGGTTTTAATTTTTTCATTAAGATAAATTATTATTGAGATACTGTTTGTTTTACATATTAAGATATTAAGTCGATATCAATAATAATTGAACCTAATATTGTATAAATATGACATTTTTAAATTTGACAGTGGAAATAGTTAAATTGAGTATGAATTATATTTGTTTGCTTATTTATCTTTGTGAGTGAAATCGAAGTAGTGTTCCGAAAACAGAGGGGAAAAGAAGAGAAGTAAGATGGCAAACTCTGTTGTGGTGGCTACTTCAGTCTCTCTGTTTTCCAAGTATGCCCAGCGTCGTCCATCCTTTTTTCCTCTCTCTTCTTCCAATTCAATCCCCAAAACAAACCTAAATTTTAACTCTCAATGCTTTTCCAATTTGCTTCTTTCCCATTCAAAATCGCCGATTTATGGTCGCCACTTCGTTCTCCGTACTTCAATCAAACAGAGCGAGAGCGAGAACGAGACGGAGTTAGGGCTCGTTGGGGAGGACTCTGCCGTGTTTCAATTGGGCGAACAGAAAATATCTTCGTGGATTTATTTCTCGGCCATTCTGGGAGTGGTTCTCTATGTTCTCAACGTCGCATGGATTGACAATTCAACTGGCTACGGCAAAGCTTTCATTGACGCCGTTTCAACGCTTTCCGATTCTCATGAGGTTACGGTCGTTTAATTTTTTCCAACAATTTCCACTATTTTGTATTCCGTGTTCTGTTCCTACAACCGAGGTAGCTTACTTACCAGTCCCTAGTGTGTTTAGAAATAAAAACGGATAATTTCTTGTTTTCTTTGAAATTTGGGTATGTTTGCGCGAATGGATGTGTTTAGAATCAATGAAAAGGAAGGGTGGGTTGACTTTTCATTTTCAATTGTAAAAGTGATGTTAATGTATATGACCGCCTCTTTCCGCACTCAAAGGGGTCTGAACAAGGTCCATGTTTTTTTTTTCTTTGAATTGTTGAGAGTGGAGTGCACACACGGCTCAAATGAATAGCTTGTCGTGGAATTGGATTGAATTTGGAAGACCTTTCCCCTTGTCGTTGAGCCAGTTTGAATAAAACTCCTTAACGAGCACTGTGAGGAGAAGAAAGTCAAATGAATCAAGGATGAAAACGAATCAAAATTCCCTATAATTTATAATTAAGTTGTGCTACTCAAGTTTTTTCTGAAGTTCCTTCTTTGACCTTGTTCCCAAGTCTAGGTATATTGATTTTAACTTGTGGCAGAAATTTAATTCATTTTATTTTGTTCTCCTATAAGTGTTTGTTAAGTTTATACAGTCTGGCTCTTACTCTTCACCCACTGGTAATTTTTGTTTATCCTTAAGAAAAAGTGGAAAGGTGTTTGTTGAAAAGTACGCCAACTTGCCTGGGAAAAAAGAAGTAAAAGTAAAGTGTGTCAGTTGGAGGCGATGAACTTCCCCGAAAATTTGTACATTCTACATGTGAAAATAGTTTGCAATACAAACTTGACAGTATCACTGGACTAATCATGGCCAAAGGGAAACAACATAGTACCATCAACCTTTTCTCTAGGAGCCTACAAAAGGTGGGTGGAACTACGACCATGTATAACGTAAAGAGCTAAGTCCAGTTTTTTACATAATGGCTTGAGATCATTACGAAGGTGCTTATTTTGTAGCCACACACCCTCTTAACACAATTCATAAGCAGATCTTTGTTTTTCTTTTAGTTGTACGGATTGTCTAGTTGTCTGTATCATTCAATTAACTCACTTCAAAGATGTAATAGTATCTGTTTCATTTAAATAACACATTTGAAGGTTGCAGTAGTGCTTGGTTGTTTACTAACTCTTTTCATGGTATTCTGCAGGTGGTAATGCTAATGCTGATTCTCATCTTTGCTGGTGTCCACAGTGGCTTGGCTAGCTTCAGGAACACTGGCGAGAAACTCATTGGAGAAAGACCTTTCCGTGTACTCTTTGCAGGGTTATCGTTACCCTTGGCTGTCAGTACTGTTGTGAGTTACTGCTCTGTATCCCCTAATAACTGATGTCCATCTCTTTTTATTTAATTTAGATTTATAGCATATTTTTGTAATAAGAGAAAGCTTGAAGTTGATTCAAACTAAATTACTTTGCTTATTTTCTGTCATGATACAGGTGTATTTTATTAATCACAGATATGATGGACTTCAACTCTGGCAGGTCCAGGATGCTCCTGGGCTTCATCAACTTCTGTGGATTTCAAATTTCATTTCTTTCTTTTTCCTATACCCTTCAACTTTCAATCTTTTAGAGGTAGCAGCTGTTGACAAGCCTAAACTACATCTATGGGAAACTGGGATCATAAGAATAACCAGGCATCCACAGGTATCCATCTAATACCGTTGACACTGATAAATTCTGTGAAGTTCATGATTTTTGTTGTTTTCATAATTTGAGCCAATGAATAAACTTTTTCTGATTCAAATCTTTCTTCTTTCTTTGGTAATGCGTCTCTTTTCTTTTTCTTTTCTTTTTTCTCTTGCTGCATAATCTAATATAGTTGGAGTGGCAACACCTCACTAAAATCTTCTGAAAACACCCTCTTAATTCTGTCTTGCGCAATGTAAACCCTTGCCCCATTTACTTTTACTTCAGATACATTTCTTGCACTTGACGTTTGCTCTTCAGATGGTTGGGCAGGTTATCTGGTGTCTTGCTCATACGATTTGGATTGGAAATTCTGTGGCCGTTGCAGCCTCATTTGGCTTAATTGCACACCATCTGTTTGGTGTCTGGAATGGAGACAGACGACTGGCTATAAAATTTGGGGAGGATTTTGAATTAGTTAAGAGTCGAACAAGTGTTGTCCCTTTTGCAGCAATTCTTGATGGCAGACAAAAGTTACCTCAAGATTTCTACAAGGAGTTTCTTCGACTGCCATACTTGACAATTACTGCACTTACCTTAGGAGCTTACTTTGCACACCCGCTTATGCAGGCTGCTAGTTTCAACCTTCATTGGTAGACACAACACATCCTGTCCCTTTTATGTAAAATCTACTGTTTATCTATAGACGCAGATGAAGAGATCAAAGAAAAAAATCAAATAAAATAAAAGGATATAAAAGAAATGAATTGAAAAACTATACGGAGTAAATGTACATGTTCGCTAGCAGTGCATACTAAACTGCTCCTTCAATATTTTTTCCCTAAAAATGTTAAATGTTCTCAATTTGCAATCAATCATATTGAAAAATATCCCGAATTAATAGAAGTGTGACTGAGAACTCAGTATCATAACTAATTATTATTTAATAGAAATATAAACAGAATTAAACAGAATTAAATAGGGAGAGGGATATTCAGAACATCATAATACTGCATCCACCACTGTTTTAATAATTGCTTTAACGAACGTGTTAGTTGTCAGATTTTCTTCAGTTTATTTCATGTTATTTTTGTGTAAAAGCACTTTTAAGAATACAAACACTTAAATCAACATAGCTGCTTCATCTTAGACTCTGCAACATAAATGTGACATCTTTAAATGGCAATGCCAAATTTGGAATGCTATGTAGGTGTTATTATTATTGATGCAGATGTTGTTCACCTTTAAATGGAAAAGCATCTCACATCTCTATGCTGCTTTGCCCATGCTGGATTCAACTTTCAACTCTCTCTCTTTTTTTTTTTTCCATCTTTCTTCCAACACCAATCTCTCAATCACTTTCACAATACACTGTGATCAACCACGTTCATCAGGTTGTTTGGCCCATGCACAATGGCAGTGCAGAGTGGTAGACTGGTGGGTCCCCATCATGTTTTTATCTTGAATTTGGCATTGTTCACTTCGTTGTTCATCACCTCAACGTACTCCAACATTCATATTCATAAGTTACATCACACCCTTCATCATGCACTTCTTCACGTCTTGTACACTGATGAGTAATTTAAGATAAAAAGGAATGATTATTAATGCCCAGAAGCAAAAATGGCTAAACTTTTCTTACTTCAGGTCAAATGTAGAAATATTAAACTAACGATTAATTGTGACAATGTCTTTTGAATTTTGAGAGAATCTGTTAGAAACGTTGACAGTTCGATCAACTGTTATTAGCATGTAATGTAATGTAATGACGATCAACTGTTATTAGCATGTAATGTAATGTAATGAAGGTAGATTTAAGTTTTGAGGAATTTTAAATTTAACTTAATTTTATATAAAGTAATTAGAAGGTAAAAAATTATATATTTACTAAGTATGGGTGTAGTTTAATGTGAGAGTTAATCTCATAATGCATGAATAGAGAAGGTATGAAATGTGGTTGGTTGATAAGGGAGTAAATACTCCAATGTGGCCAATAGTTAGTTGGTCTTTCACATCTGGATTCATATATTAATGGTTGCACGAGTGGTTTATTCTCACACGCAGACACAGCTGTCATGTTTTGGTGGAGTGAGGCATGCCTAGCTGTAAACTTCATCATCTTCTCTTCTTTTATTCATTCATTCATTATAAAATGAAGGCAGAGGTGTAGAGAGAAGAAAGGAAGAAAACCATCGTGAGAGAGTTGTGTGAAATTGAGAGTTTTGTATTGACAGATGTTCAGAGAGGGAGAGAAACATTGTTTTGAGTTTGTGCACTGAACCATAGCCATGCACGAGAAAGCCATTGCCGAGGATGCCGAGTTCAAAAGCAACCAAACGCATCAAACCATTAGTCTTCCCCCTTCTCCCAAATTTAAATGGCCACCTCCAGTCTGTCAGCTCTTTCTTTTCTTTTTCACTCTCTCTTTTCCACCGCCATTGCAATTGCCCACGATGCCGCGTTCATGTCCAAGCTCGCCAAAGCCTTGAGTCCCACGCTGTCCTGGTGGTCGGGGACCAGCTTCTGTTAGTGGAAGGGCGTCACGACAGAAGAAGAAGAAGGTAGAAAGGCATTGGACAATACTGTGCCTGAAGAAAGGTCTCACCTGGTTTCTTGGTTTCGTAGGGTGCTGATTAACAAGAAGGCTGTTGATCAAACCCTCGATCCTAACGAGGAAACCATGAAAAACATATATCAAGTGGCTGAACTGGCACGTCATTGCACTGCTTTTGATATGAGTCATGCAGTCAATGTCTGGGTTCCTCTAGTAAAGGAATGGAAGCCTACCAGCCACCAAGAAGAAAATAATGACATTAACATTCATACGATGAGCCTTTCTCAAGATCTTCAAAGATGGTAAGCTACCGAAGGCACTTCCACAATGTTTGAATTGTCCATCTCATAAAAATTATGTAAAATTCTGCTATCATTTTTAGCGTTCATCATCATCGCCATAAAAATGAAAGAAAAAGAAGAAATTAGAAGGGGACGAACTTCCCCGATAATCTGTACATTCTACATGTGAAGTAATGTTGTGTACTTCTTCTTCTGCTTTAATTTAAATCAATTAGAGTTAGTTTACTAAGCTCATCATCCAAACGGTCAGCTAATTTAGCAACCATTCAAGAAAAACAGATATTACAACTTTTCTTCAACAAAACTATGCATCACCGTTACATCTTCAAATGCATCTGGAGGCTATAATTTTCACTTTTCATTTGCAGTTTCAGTGAAAAAGATATCTCATGTGAAGAATTACTTTTTGATGAATTTGAGATAAAAAAAAACATAAAAGATTTGGTTTTGTATTTGAAATTAAATTCTGTTAAACAAAAATTTACATTTTTTTGGATAAAATAATTATACGAAACATGGTTCTTCTCTTAAGCTTTTCACTCTACTCTGAAACATGAAAAGAGAAAGGAAATTTATATTGCGTTTTGATCACAAGGGTAATAAGAAAATTTAGTAAAATAAATTAGGTTCAATGTAGAAAACTTTATTCGTTAAAATATTAAATACACTGACAATGATAGACCGACCGACACATTTATACTCATATGAGATGATTTTATGATTTTTATAATAATGGAATGAAAAAAAAATTTATGTAAAATGAGTGTAATAGTGTGTGAAAATATATTTTCTTTAAATAAACTTTTAATTCATAAAACTAATTTAAATAGAAACATGAGAACCCTGCACTCTTGTTTTAAGCTCTCTTAAAATAGAACCCAGGTGCGATCCGCACCCATTAATATACACCCATAAAAGTTGTTATTTTTATTTTAATCACATCCATGTTATGATTTTAGTTTAGGTATGATGGCATGTGATAAGGTATGATTTTATACCCATCATCGTTATCATCATCTGGACTGGTGCTAAGCTCAGTAGCATCAGATTTATAATACGCAAGCTTGTGAGTTAGGTAGTAACTATACACCCACAAAAGTTATTATTTTTGTTTTAATCACATTCATGTTATGATTTTAGTTTAGGTATGATATGACATGTGGTAAGGGATTCCAAGTCATGAAGTGAAGAACTGCTGCAAATATATATACAGCCACTATGCAAATATATGTGTAATGTGGTCCAATTTGAAACTTGTTAACTAAGTATTTCTGTTATTAAAAAGTAATGCATACTGAATCGTTTGACATGTACATGAAAATAAATGCACAGTGGGTCTTCACTATGCCTTCCAGCTTTTATGAAGAATATATTGTTCACTTGATTTTGTAGTTAGATATTTATATGCACTCAACTGAAGAATTCAGACCGGTCAACTTCATCTTCGCAAGTTCTAACATCACTTTTATCATCTCAAAATTAATTATACCATTGTCTCGCTTTTCATTTTCTCTTTCTGTGCATGACTCAGTATTGCAAAAAAGAAATAATTCTGACTTTTTTTCCCTCAATCGCTTTCTGTTGCTATTTTTTAATCTGATATCAAAGTTGCATTGCTGCTTCGGAATGTATTTTCCCTTTAAGCAATGGTTATAGTTAAAGGTTATTTTTCCCAGTTGGGTTCGTTATTTATTTTTAACTTATGTGTAATTTACTGAATACTACTGGATACAATTATCAGTTGGGTATTGTATACTATATAAATGAAAATTAATGCATGAAAACTAAATATCTCAACTTCCCAGAAAAAAAAAAAAAAAAAAGTCACTATTGTTCAACAGACAACCTAAAAGTAAATTATATTTTTATACAAATCTTCCATTTTTTTTTCCACTTACTTCTGTATCTTCTCAAGCAGATCCAAACATTATATATAATATACCTTCAGCGTTCTTCATCAAATAAAACTAAATTTAATTTGTTATTTTCTTTACTTTAACCAAAAAAATGTAAAAGTCAATATTTATATCCCGAATCTTCCATTTACAGATTGTATATATATATCTTCTCAAATAAATAAAATAATATTTTCATATATTCTAAATAACCTATTATAATATAAATTAGTCAACACAAATTCTTTTTCTTCCCTCTCTCTCCATCTAAATAATAATTTCATTTATACCATTTATAATTTAGTAATATTGTGATCCACCATTAGTACAATTTCTATAAAAACATAACTGTGATGTGACAACAGAATTTTGTTATTATTTTATTCTAGTCATATCATATAGCATTGTATTATTATTTTTATTACCATTTATTTTTGTAACAAAAACAATTAGTTCACTGTGAATAATATTAACCAAATTTTATATTACTAAGTTAAATAATAAAAAAAGTCAAAATTAAATTAGAATTAATTCGTTCAAACATATACTTTATAAGAGAATATGGTTGAGTAGTAAATAGTTTCCTCTAACCATGTATAAATTAAGGATAATACTATTATTACATATTCCAATTTTATCAGATTGATGTATTTTTCATCTAATAGAACATGTTTCAATGCAATAATATATAATGCAATTAATATAAAAAGAGAAAGGCATATATAAATTTAAATATTTTTTTATCAGATAAATTATTGAATTTTATTTTTATCTTTAGTAATTCTTTTTAACCTTTTCGTTCTTTGAAATAAAATCTGGTGCTAAATAAATACTTTAGATAACGCCATTGATATGAACAGCACCACAAATTTATTTCACTTAAAAAAATCTTAAATTAAAATTGGGTATGTGTCAAATATACACGAATTGGTGATAGATTCAAATAAGAAAACCACGACAATATGTATCAAACAACCTCAATAACACAAATTCATAAATCTGATCCTTATTTAATTTTTTTTAGTGATATAAATCAAAATCCCACATTTTAATTGATTGATCATATATATTGTATATATTAATCAACATATTTTTTTAATACAAATAATAAATAATTTTTTTCATTTAATTATATTTTATAATATAAAAATATATATTAAATTTTAAATATAGTTTTTCTTTTTTTTTTGTCATTAATGAATTTTGTATGTATAATTTAATTTTTGTCATTTATGAGCAGTGTTAAGTGAAGTATATTTATTTCTTAAGTGACAGGTGGGCCTGAATTTACACCTGATTTTTTTTTCTCTTATTTTAATCCTCACTAACATTTTTACAATTTGTTGCTGCCTTTTGTTGCTGGCAATTAAATTTTACCGTTTACTTCTATTATCTAAATGATGGACTCTTATGAAATAGATCACACATATTTTTTAAAATTATTTTAGACTTAATAGTGCAAAAACACGGTTTAACATCACTCCTTATACGTCAGTTAAGGATAAACACAACATATATTACAGTGGCATTTTCCTAAATAAATTGGTCATATCGGCGTCCGTTAGCAGGTGCCTCGTTTATAGTATTGTAGACGTCAGGGCTCTTCCATCTTACGTCTATATGTCTAACAAGTAGGTGAAAAGTCATTTCTTTCATACATATAGACTCACTTCGGAGGGGTCCCGACATCTATATGACGGAAATTAATGGTTATTCACCTACCTGTCAGACATATAGACATCAGTTGGAAGAGCCCTGACGTCTAAATACTATAGATATCGGGACACCTTCTAACTGACGCCTATATGTGTCTACCAGATAGGTGAATAGTCACTCTTTTCCCCCTTATAGATGTCGGATCCCGTCACATTGACATCTATATACAATTATAGACGTTAGTTTCCATAGCAACTGACGTCTATATATAACACAAATATTAATTTTGAAATCGAATGGATGTCATATTAGTGAGATGTCTGACATATATGCGATTATATACGTCGGTTTTGTGGGCAACTGACGTCTAATTTCTTGTTAAATAATCGGTAGTTTGCGAACAACAGTTTGATCGTCATTCTTCGCCTTTTCTCTCCGCTGCATTGCTTTTCCAAGGTGTGTTTGATCTCTCGTGAACCATTTAAAGTTGTTTTTACTCCGATTAAAGTAATCTTTGATGTATTATCTTTCATTTGAACCAATAAAATGAGTTTTCGTTGTGTTTTGTGCAGTTTTTCTTGTGTTTTTGGATAGCGTAGTGCACCTTCTCTCTTTACTATTTTCCTCGTAAGAAAAACTTAATATGTGATAGCATTTCAACCAAAAGACAAATCTGAATAGTTGCTTAGGTCTATTTCAAAGAAAAAGAATATGGTGAAAATTACAAGATAGAAAAAATTAAGTATTAAATTTTTTTTCCTTTTTTTTATGCTTCATCTATACTTTTCTAACAATGGTTGTACGAATTAGGGTTATATTACAAAACACATTATTATTTGGGAAATTAGTGTACAGGTCTTTCATTTTATATAGTTTATTATATGAATATCATAATATTTTTTTTATTTCCAACATATACGAGTAAAACGATTAATTACTAACTACCTGTGGTGTTCTCCCTGATCTTGCACCACAACCACATCATAATAACCTGAAAGTTAATTTAAAACTTTAAACTTATAATAATTTATGCGTTAAGGAAAATACTGTATGATATGTGAAATGAGAGACTACCATGTCTACTACTGCTAACTACTATCTGTTTGATGATTGCATAAATGTTTTCGAATTTATTCAAGGGTCAAATTTAAGAAGTCCTCCTTTCAAAAAACAATAGCTGAATAGAGATTGTCAGACTGAGAATGTAAGCACAATTTAAAATGTTTAGAGGGGGGAAAAGTTAAGTTCACTGTTGTGTGATTTAGATAGAAAAAAAAAAATACAAATAGAAAATGTGGGTTTTGATTTTAATTTTTATAAAAAGGGGAATATAATGTTGCCACAGATGAGGGTAATGGTCATGGTTCCAATAAGGAACACGAGCAGCTGGAGATTATTATAGTGTGAAGCCATTGCCAGACCTGAAAGAAAATGTGAAGAGAGTGATGTTTTACTGTTAGGTAGGAAAGAAATTACTACTTTGTACATTAGTCCTGTAGCTTTCCATCCATAGATTAGCTTAGAATCAATTCCTACAACTATTTTTAGCTTTTATAGATGTCACCATTGTAAAACAATTCTGTCAATCTTTGAACAAAATATTGCCATAAGGTCTTTACATAGATGTTGAACACCAGAAATTTCCTACTTTAACTTTGCTGTTACCTTTATTTGCTACACTTAAATATAAATAATTTAATTCAAGTAACAAAAACCATATAAAATTATTTCAACGAATTCAGGCTAAATATTCAGATATACGCAAATTATATCTGGAGTGCCAAGCTAGGCAAGGTACCAATAGTACCAATGAGGTTTGTGCTTCGGAGACGCAGGAATCGCCCATGGAGCGAGGTTGAAGCTGTCTGCCATGCTGATATGTAAACTACTGAGACTTATGTCAATGACGATATAAAACTATCTACTATTCAAGTCAGCATTTCCAATGAGAATATAAAATTATCTACCATTCAAGTTAGCACTTCCAATAAGAATGATTTTCGTAAATATTATAATGAAAAATAGTTATTTTCTTATATATATATATATATAATTTTTTTTTCCACTAATGAAATTAAAAAACATAAAGTATATTAGATTACGAATATTTAATTAGAGACATTTTTTGTTTTAAATTTAATAATTGAGCCAACTAAATTATTGAATATCAACTGAACTTTAATATTCTTGAAAATTGAAATATACTTCAAAAATTTAAATATATAACAGTAATAATAACAGTTTTTATATTAATAAAAATAACAATCTACATGTGACCATTAAGATCCAAATATTAAGAGAAAACCTATATGAAATTGATAAGAAAATATATATAAAAAAAACAAAGAAAATTGATTGGACATGGTCCCTCCCTTGAAGGCAGGAGCCCAACAATAAAGATGTTTGATAGATATAGCCATGTCAGTCTACAAAGGGTGAGTGTTACTCTCTTATTTTCTCATTCAATACTTTTTCCTTTTACATGCCTGCTAATACCTTTCCCTTTCTTTAATTAATTTCTAAATTCGACACAATCATGCTTATTTATTGGCACAATAATTCTTTATTTTCATCACCAAATTCTTATAAAACCATCCATCTTCAAAATTTATATTGTTTATTTATTAATCCAATATGACGTGATAGATAAGTTAGTAAAAGATAAAATAATAAAAATGTAATAGAAGTAAAAATTATTACACAAAAACTAGTGTGAGTTTGTTTAGTCAGTGCAAAAAGAACACATGCTGTGGTTGTTGTGTTTTGTGAGATGTGTTGTACGAAGAAGAGTAGATATTGAGATTCAGCTATTTGTGTTTATGTGGCTATTTGAAAGTAATCAATCCTTTTGAATGAACAAAGTTACTTGGACGATAAATCAATTATTTGAGAATGTTGGTTTACTTATAGGTAATTAATAGCCATGTCTTTGATGCTTCTTTTCACCATCAGACCATTTGCATAGAAAACCATAACCATAGAAAAGCATGCATGTTTATGTCTATTATTTTAGGAAAATATTGTTAGATATATATTATTAATTCCACCACCTTACATCATCATATCGTAGGAAAATATTATTAGATATATATAACTATAAAAAACAGAATTTCACACTGACTTCTTAATATTCTTTCCAGAATGCTCTTCTCAACATACTATATTATTATGTTGATTCTGTAATCTAAAGTTAAATATTAATTCAAGTTAAACTATTTGAAAATAAAATTAATTACAATAAAAAAATAATTCAAATTTCCTTTTATTATTTAAAAGAATAGAACTTTTTTCTTGCAAATAAGAAGATCGAAGCAAAATTACAAGGAAAATAGCAAAGATAAGTTTTTTTATATGAAACAAAAAAATTAACCCTTGAATTTTTTATGAACTATTGTAAAATTTCTCGAAAAACATTACACAAAATTAAAAAGGAAAATAATTTATTTCATAAATAACTTAATTTATAAAAAAATATCTCATTTAGTTTTTTTTTTTCTTAAAAGCTTCTTTTATTAATTTTTATTCTATACAATTTTATTGAAAAGGTATACAAGTAAGGCTATAGAAGTAATAAAAGATATTAAATTCTTAAATAGTAATTTGCAGAAGCAGCACACAGATATTAGTGATAGATGGTGGTCCAATTTTACTTTAATCAGAGTTTCCTGAAAAAGATATGTGGAGAGGACTCTATATGTATTGTATGTTCAGCAAAAAACGAAAATAAGACCAAAACTTATAAGGTGGAAAGTCATTTTCTTACCACTTTCTTTAAAGTGAATTTTTGAGTGAGGGTGTGCATGTTAAGAATGAACAAGTTTCAGTTTTGGTGGGATTCTATTTTAAGAGAGCTTAAAACAAGAATGCAGGCTTCTCATGTTTCTATTTAATTAGTTATCTTCACGACTTTAGTGGTACAATCAGTAGCTATGACTTAGGTTGAATACAAAGTGGTGTTTATAAATTAAAAAGGAGACCGTGATTGTATCAAGTTATTGAGTATTCACTTGTGTCATTATTATGTAAAAATTTTACTTTAGTTTGAATGTAAAATAAAATGTGAAGTTTAGTTACACGTAAATGATATCTGTTGGTGTTTTCACCAGTAATAGTGGATTAAGTACTTCACTTCAATTTTTATATTTTTGGTATTGGTTAAGGGAGATAAAGTACTAGTTAGTTTTTTTTTTTTTTTGGTTTGAGCTTGGTTGGATAATTTTGTATTATGAAAATGTATTGAAATTGTGTTATAAGTTGTTTGGTTAGTGAACCATGCATATTATTGAAAGTATATACTTGTATTCGGATCAATTAAGTGTAAACTTTTGGTACTGTATTATGTTAAAGATGTTAGAGTCTGGTGTAGAAAGAGATATTTGAGTGTCACTTATCTCATCCAAAAAACTTGGGATCATGGTGAATATAATATTCATCGGGGTGGCCGGCCATTCAGATTTGGGAGAAGGGGAAGACTAATGGTTGGATGCGTTTGGTTGCTTTTGAACTCGGCATCGTCGGCAATGGCTTTCTCGTGCATGGCTATGGTTCAGTGCACAAACTCAAAACAATGTTTCTCTCCCTCTCTGAACAACATCTATCAATAGATCTGTCAATACAAAACTCTCAATTTCACACAGCATAGACTCTCTCTGTTTTTCTCTCTCACAACCGTGATGGTTTTCTTCCTTTCTTCTCTCTTCACCTCTGCCTTCATTTTACAATGAATGAATGAATAAAAGAAGAGAAGGTGATGAACTTTACAGCTAGGTAACGAGACTTCTGAATTTCGTTATGCAAAAATCATAAAGCAATGTAATTTATCTTTTTTCAGAAAAATCGTAGAAAAAATCAATTTAATGATTTAGTGTTATGTTTTGAAGATAATTTAATGTGTTTAGTAGAGAATAAATTTGTTTAATTCATATATTAATAGGTATGAAATGTTTTAAATGCATAACTTAAGCAACATTTAATTATGGATGACTTTTGAACCTCTAGAGAGGAACTTCCTTTCTACTGGAACTTCTCCACTTTTCTAAATTTTCATTTTCTCATCCGAAGGCAAACGGGACTCACACGGTCATACCTATTATTCAAACGTTACATAACTTGGTTAACTATTCAAACTGCAAAGGCTACTTAGCATAGTCTCTTCTTTTGTTTTCTTTTCCATTTAAGCAAAAGTTTAGAAGTGGAGCTCCATGCTTATGTTTTAAAATCTATCTTAAAACAAATCGTCGGCCCACTCATGTTATCTGTTACGAATTGCTATTAAAATACTTACAAATATTTAATTTCAAGTACCTTAATTTTTGTTTTTTTATATAATTGTTATTTATTATATTATTGATCTTTTATTATATTATCAATTCTTTTGTGGTAGAGTCATATTGCAACATCTTTTTTGGCTTAGCCCATTGAAAAAATGATTCTTCTTTTTTTAGGGTTTTTCGTTTTTTCATCTCTCTTACTTTTTACACTTTTGTTGGAAAGGTGGGATTGTTGAAAGGTTAAGATAAATGACTCTGTTTTTTTCTTAATGAAGATAAACAATTATTGATGTGGTCCAAACACTACTTATGGGGGAAGGAGAAAAAATAAGTGGTTCTTACGAGTAAAGTAAATTACGAAAGTCGTGGATCTAAATTATTTAGTCAATACAAAATTACTTAAAAATCATTTTTTTTTCAACTTTATAGAGAAAAATAAAGCATTAAAAGTCCTGCATCGATTTTTTATATATATTCTCATTTAAAGTGCATAAAATTACGCAAAGAGAGCTTCTTTTGGTTTATTTACTTACAACAAATTCATGATGATTTAAGTGACATATTCAATAGATTCTGAGATGGAAATGTTATGACAAGTTTGTATGTCATTAAAATGTTACTAATTCTCATACAAGAAAGCATTTCATTACCTTAAAATAAAATTTGCCAAATTCAATTCAGGTTATGGTCAAAATCTCATTGCTACACATTATTATGGCAGAATTTAAATGCTATGGAACTAAATATTCTAATAATTAATTACTGCCACCATATATAGCAGAAACTTCTGGAAATTGATGCATGTGCCCCCACACATCTCTATGCAAATACTTCACTAAAATTTTCTTATTTCTAGGGAATTTTTCCAAATTTATTTTTGCACTCACATTTTTATATATCAAATATATTTTCTATTGTAATAATAACTTGTATGACATAATTAAAATAAATAAATAAATAAAATTTCAAATTTTTATTTTGGACTCGCCTTGACAAATTTTTTAACCTCTCCAATTATTAAATATTAAAATGAAAAGAAATTAAAAGAGGTCCCTAGTGATGCAAATTAAATATTGTGACGCTAACCCTAACACTAGCAGCATGCAGTTTTGGGCTTTGAGAAGGAAAGCAGTGAAGATGAGAGCCGTATGTGAGGGGACCATTATACCCATTTGTACTTCACACATCATGCATCAGGAAGAAGAAAAAAAAGCATCTCAACCAAACATAAATTAACTTTCCCTTTTTTCTTTTTTCCATTTTTTTCTTCTTATAGATACTGCTTGTCACATGATACATCACTATCTCTGCCATTGATAAATAATCACTCATATTGCTTTCTTCTTATTTTCACATTACACTTTTTAATTTTAAATCACAATTAATATATTTCAATTTAATTGTTTTTTTATTTCCAAAAGTATGTTGCAATTTTTTAATATATAATTTTCTATTCATTTTTTCTCAAGTATTTTTACTAAGTATAACCTACTATTATCGATGAACTTATGAAGAGTTAAAATAAATGTATAAAATCTTTAGTTAATTAAACAAAAAGACTAACTGATGAGTTAAATAAATACCATACCTTCTATAGTTTTTATTTTGAGATGGTTTGAACTTTAATCAAACATATTTAATGTCCATTAAATGTCTTCCGTAGAAATATCTTTTCTTTTCCATTTTTGGTTATCACTTTTTATTATTATTATAAATTTTTGTTTAAGTTTGTGAATTATCATAAATTTAGAACCAGAGGATTCCCAATTTTTATTATCAGTAAAAAGGAAACATACACTCTCAAATAACTTTGACCTAAACATACTTAACACGCAGTAATTAAAAATTGCGATCTTTTACTAAGATTCTTTGTTTAGTTTTTAACTTAGCATTGTCCTTTTATAATAATACTTTTACAGTAGTTGTAAGAGTAACTAATATTAAAAAAAATATATATATACAAGGGAGGTTTTTCTTGTAAAAAAATAAATTATCTTTGTAGTGCGGTTTTAAATTATTTTGATTACTAATTAAAATTTAATTAAATTGCTGAGTCTTTATAAAATAGTAGAAATCATAAAAAGACATATAATTACAGTTTTAATTTATTTATTAATAAAAGGAAGGAAGTTAATTTGAATTGAGAAAAGCGTAGTAGATCTATGGAGGAATAGGGGTAGTTGGGTAAATTTATGATGTAATATACGAACTACCCTACAACTACGAGGTTGAGGATCTTTAACGCTAGTTCAGATGATTGCCTGAGCACGAAAAAGTCAGCAGAAAATGAAGCCTTTCCCACTTCATCTTTCGACACGTGGCACTGTAGTGATATCGAATGACAATCTTTCTCTTGGTTTCAAGGGGCAATCATGATCCAGACAAAGCTCTCAAAATCATGCACGTAAACATCAGCTTGAAAGAGAAGTTTAGATCAAATTTTAATTTATGAATGATAAAGCTATGCGGGGCATGCACATACAGAAAATGGCTTAAATGGTATCAGAATTTCCGTGGGGTTGTGGATAGCTCAAGACCTAACACCACCAAAGCGGTTTGTTGGGGGATCCTTGGAAATGCTAGACAATGCCTTCACATGGGCAAAGTAAGACCATTTAAGGGATAGTGCCCTGTCAATTTCGTAACCATGTAAAATTAGAAAAACCACTTTATCTCAATAAATGTCATTAAGTATGAAATTAAGGTAATTGTGGACCTCACAGAACGGAAAACTTCACAATGCCTCAAGAGATGGATATCTAGAATGGGGTAATTCATACACAGAGAGTCATCTGGTGGTGCATATTTGAGTGTGTGCGTGAGGTTTTATTTTAACAAGAGACACAGAGAGATGGGAAGGGGAAGAGTGGAGTTGAAGAGAATATTGAGAACAAGATCAACAGGCAAGTCACCTTTGCAAAACCAAGAAACGGGCTTTTGAAGAAACAAAGCTTATGAGCTTTCCGTTCTTTATGATGCCGAGCTTGCTCTCATCATCTTCTCCACCAGAGGAAAGTTGTACGAGTTTTGCAGCACTTCAAGGTACCTCTTCCTTTCATTTTAGCTGTTTCCAGTGATTCAAGAACACCAGCTACCCTTTGCCACCTTCTCAATTCTACTTTTACCAAAACTTTATTTTCTTCTTTCACTGTTTTGAGCTTTTCCGTTTCTGTGAATGTCTCGGCGTTTTTAGCATCTTCAGTGTTTCGGAGGCTATGTTGATGTCAGATCTGCAACTGGAAACGCAAAGAGTTATCACTGTTGTATTTACTGTTCTATCTCTTCCTTGTTCTTTAATTTTTGGTTTTCCTCAAGCCCCTTCACCTTTCTCTTTCTTACCCTCTTTCGCTTCTCAACCCAGTGATCGGAAATTTATTTTTTTTGCTTCATTTGTTTAAGTTCTTCGTAGATCTGGTTCAAAATCTTTTACTGGAAAGCTTTTTCTCAGGCTTCTGTTTCTATGCGATTAAGTGTTCGGAAAAGAACCACATCATTAATTATTTTTTCTGTTAAGTAATATTTATATTATTTATATAATATAATAACAATATTAACTAGTGTCTGCTAATTTTGCCTTCAGTGTTTTAACATTCACTCGAAAAACCTAAATCATGTCCACTTTTTCATTCTCTTTTAACCAAGGCAAGGCACTCTCTAATTTACATCTTTGGCCCTACCTAGGGTTCATTTTATTCCTGCAATTAGTTCTTTGTTTCCACCATTTCTTTCCTTCTCATGTATCATTTGAAACTACTTTTTTATTTGCCTAAGCATATCTTTATATTATTTATTTATTTATTTATTTACTCATCAAGTTTTTTAATGGTACGAATTCTCTGCCACAATTTGCTCACCACTTTGTTTCTTTGGTCAATAATTCGTCTACACAATCTCCTCCATTATAATAAGCATGAACTGTTTGATATGACTTTTCAATCAGTTATATCTGTTTCAATATGCCTGGCTTGTTTGACAAACCAAGATTTTCTTTCTAAATTATATATTGACTTCTCATTAAAAATTTGCATCTCCCAAAGCTGCTTTTCGGCTCTAAAAACAACAGCGGTGTTTGAAGATCGAAAGAAGATGCACATGAAGGGCTATATATACATTTTTCGGATGCATAAGTACTTCTTAGTGTGTCTACATGTTCTGTGTAGTTGTGGAAATAGAATAATTTTCTGAATGTTTAATCACTATTTGACGATTTGGTGTGAACATGCAGCATGCTGAAAACGCTAGAGAGGTATCAGAAATGTAACTATGGAGCGCCCGAGGCCAATGCGTCAACAAAGGAAGCCTTGGTATTGGTGATTATCCTATACACCCTATTTAATTGAGCAACTGTGCATATAAAACATTCTTGGTTATTTCCAAGTTGTCGTGGTTTTGGTTTATCCACTACCTAGTTACCAAACAATTTCATTTGGAGAGGCAACATATTGTGAGAAAAAACTGAATTTGATCGGCATTTCAGTTGTTTTCAGGAAACACCAGTTGTTTACATGAATTTGTTCTGTTAATTTGCGAAACATAAAAATTAAAAGTAAACTTTTAGGTGAGTGTAGTTCCATCAACATAATGACCACTGAGATGTAATTGAACTTTTGTATATGTATTAATTTTTTGAGTAATTTCCTCACTGTGTGTGGAAGAATCGGTCCTTCATGCTTTGATGATGGTGGTGCGCGTTCCAAACAGGTTAATTGGTTTCATTTACTTCCTTCTCCAATGAACTACTTAGGGCATAGTTGTCAACGTACCCCCAAACAGATCTATAGATTCATGAATCATTATGTATGACTTCGTATATCTTCCCTTAATTAGGTAACTGCTATGATTTTGCTTCCATTACTATAGGAGTTAAGCAGTCAACAAGAATATTTGAAGCTGAAAGCACGGTATGAAGCTCTACAACGTTTTCAAAGGTAAACAAACATGCTTTATTATATTATCTAGTACATCCTACATATATATATCTGACTTCAACTCATCAGGAACCTTATGGGAGAAGATCTTGGCCCTTTAAGCAGCAATGAGCTTGAATCACTTGAAAGGCAGCTAGATTCGTCTTTGAAGCAAATCAGATCAACAAGGGTACTAACTAAATTTTCCATCGTTGCCAATTTCAGCTTGAAAATGATTTAGAACAAATTAATTAATTATCTTGGTCAAAAAGTGATGAAATATTCATTGAACTGACAATAACTTGGATCAGCAGCCTAAAAAGTGATGAAACTTTAATAGGTTGATTAGGAAGAGATGGAATAATTTAGATACTAAAGTAAAGAGTTCCATTTAAACCACTTGTTACTAAGAGCTAGTGTTATAATAATTCAAACCTAGGTTACTGATGGAAACCCTTAACAATGCGCAAAATTAAGTACATCTCTCATTTAAAGAGATTTAAAATCTCCATATGTCCATAATTCTGATTAATTTTGCAATAAAATGCAATTGAATTTTTTTAAAGTAATTAGTTAACAAAATCTAATACGTGAAGACGAAATTCACGTAGAACAAAAAAATAAATAATGATTTGGTTGAATATATTCAGACTGGAAAATAGTTTCTTTGAAGGGCATTAGTTGAAACATCATGCATCAGGAAGAAGAAAAAAAGCATCTGAACCAAACATAAATTAACTATCTCTTTTTTCTCTTTTCCATTTTTTCCTTCTTCTGCATCTGCTACCTGCCAGCTGCATATATACCATATACTGGAAACCCTTCATACTGTTCATTACGAAAATCACTCATTATTAGTTATCAAATTAATGCTATCTCCAACCCTTTTTTCTTCTTATAGATACTGCTAGTCACATGATACATTTAAAGTATTTACGTCGTTATCTATTTTATACCTTATTTGTGCCCTGTAACACTTCATAAAAAACATGTAATTACAGTCTCTACCAGTCCTTTTCCCTTTCCTCCATTTATTTAATTAACATCACCCTCATACTCACAGATTACTACCACATTTTCATAATTAATGCCATTTTTATTCAAAGCCATTAGGCTTTTCTACTACTAATTCTGGATTAATTAGTATTTCATTTCCATGCATACATTTTTTTTAAATTCTAAATAATGATGATAATATTCTGACCTCCTTTCCATATTTTTAGATGTCTAAAATTAATACACATGAATTGAAAATATGTAATAAAAGTAATATATTTTATGTTTCGACTAGATCATTCTTATGTGATGATGTATTGATTCTTTGTGCCTACACCACTCATATATGAAATAAAGATATATTATAAAGAGAGAAAACATTAACTACATTTTAAAATTCTGGAAACGTCAATTATTTTATAATAAAAAAATTCAAAATTGAGACATATATAATCTCTATATGTTGTATAATATATACTTAGAAATGTATATTATTCACTTCAATATAATTTACAGTATAGCCAAATCCTCAATATGAATTTTTGAAATAACTACTTAAAAAAAGTTAACAACATTTCATCATTTATAATCATAGTACGTATTAACTTTACAATCTATATAGTTTACATCAGTAAGGCTTTTTGAAGTGTTTTCCTATTATATTAATTTTAAAAAAAAATACGCTAATGCAAATTTCCCATGTTATTCTAAGTCATATAAATTCATTATTTAGATATGAATATATATATATATATATATATATATATATATATATATATATATATATATATCATAAAAAAAAGTAACAGTATTTAAAATTTGTGTGTTATATGTTGTGAAGCTAGGTGTGCACATAACTTTAGGATGCATGGCAATGCTTTTTATTTTAAATATGGAGCATGTCTGATGTATGCTTTTTTTCCCCCTTTTTTTTATGTTTCATCTATACTTTTCTAATCATGTTTGTACGAATTAGGGTTATGTTAAAAAGACATTATTATTTGGGAAATATTATATATATATATATATATATATATATATATATATTAATTTAAAATTTTAAAATAATTAGTGTACAGGTCTTTCATTTTATATAGTTTATTATATGAATATCATAATATTTTTTATTTCCAACATATACGAGTAAAACGACTGACTGCCCGTGGTGTTCTCCCTGATCTTGCACCACATCATAATAACCTGAAAGTTAATTTAAAACTTTAAACTTATAATAATTTATGCGTTAAAGAAAATACTGTATGGTATGAGAAATGAGAGACTACCATGTCTACTACTGCTATGTTAGCAGTTATTCTCCAAAATAGCCAAGGTCATAGCACCTTGTTAGTAGTGTGTCTCTGTCATATAGAGCGTTGGCTTTTGATTACCTAGACATAGCCCTTTACTACCCTTTTTTGACTGGCATCCGTGCGTGGATATCTTTGCTGTGATCTGGCAAATTCTAAGGAAGAAGTCTTGTGGGTTTTTTATGGATATAGGCAAATTTGACCAGTTAATTATCGAAATAGGCAAAAAAAAAATTACAAAAATGGGAAAGTCGTTTGGGGGCAGAACGACTTCGTAAGAAGAAGTCGTGTCCCCTTGCACGACTTCACACTGTTCACATGAACAGTGGTGAAGTCATGCATCCCAAAAACGACTTCTTGGCCTGGTAATCGATTACATGAAGCTGTAATCAATTACAACGTGGTAAAATCGTGCCCCCCTGCACAACTTCAGTTTTCTAGGGAAAAATGAGCCTGGTAATCGATTACAGACCCTTGTAATCGATTACCAGCTAGATTTTATATAGTAACAGCCCTGGTAATCTATTACCAGTGTGGGTAATGGGCAAGTTGTCCCTGGTAATCGATTACATGTCAGTAGTAATCGATTACTAGAGGAATTTAGGTGTTAAACAACATTTTTAATGAGGTGTTTTACAAATTTTTATATAATTTGTATGTGTAATTGTTTGAATTTTTGTGATTGTTTGAATTTTTGTGAGGACACGATGGTTGTTGATTCATTGTGAATTATTGGTATGATTATGAAGAGTAATTATTTGGAATGAAAATAAAAAAGAAAAGCATAAGGAAAAGTCATGA